>NC_135437.1:24302445-24607945 GCF_051991255.1 Vanacampus margaritifer | reverse complement strand
TTTCTGAAATGTATCTTTTATTGATGCATATGTATATTGGTATGTTTATATATACAGTAATATCTGAAACTTTTATGCCATGAGATTCAATAGGTGTTTAGTATTACTATGACAAATACGTTTAATTATCTCTTTGCAGTCCCAGATGACAAACATCGTACCTTGTTGTTCATCATCAAGTATTTAGTACACATGAGAGAATGCAATTTTGTGTTTTAAGCATTTTAGTGCCACAACAACATAACCAACTAAGTCAACGCCATAAAAAAAGAAAAGAAAGAAACACTGTATTCTATTTACATGTTAATTGAATTCTTGCCCTCACATGATTGCATTTGCAAAAGGAGAGCGTGATAAATATGTAATATGCTCAGCTGGCTTTCTCTGTTGGTTGGGGAGCTATTGGCATTTCCGAGATTGTGGTCATGGGATTGGATATAGCTTTTTGTACATAAGCACAGCTCAGAGGAATCCTCCTGCATATTTGTTTGACATTGGTTATACTTTACAATACACGGAACTTTACATTGCCTCTAACATGACTATTTGATTAAAGACTTTCTGCTTTGTCATTGTTGAAGGTTTCTTTTATATTGGGGTGGGGTTGTGTTTATTCATCATCCCGCAGCTTCATTACAATGCAGCTGAAAATAATAACAGCATGCAGGTCACGCAGCTAAGGGGAACTTTTATGGCCAAAGGGGGAGCTGTTCTAGACTGGCCAAGTCAGTTACATTTCCTCCGTCCAGGTGTTAAAGTTGTTAGACACCGAAGTGAAAGCTCAAAAACCTCATTTAAACATTACTCAGAATACTGGTGCCTGTTGTTCATCATCAACTCGGTCGGGAAGTCTCAGACGTTACATCGACGCGCACTAAATCGGGTTAACTACCAAATTTGACATAGATTCACATTTTCCCCATGTTTAAGCATTCAAGTTTAATAAGTAATAAAAAATGGTTAGATCAAAGAGGACACCCATTCTTGATTAAAAAAATAATATAACGTCGCAAGTTTAAGCTGAAAATATAATTTTCAAGCTTCTGGGTTTACTTCTATGCAGTGTAGTCTGCTAAACAAGCCTGCCGCCCAATACACTGGACAATCAGATGACCTCACCTATACCAAAAATAAAGTCATAGAAAATGTACACTTTCAGTGGGTTCATCAACACATTGATGAATGGATGAAAGGCAGCCAAGGTCCTTGTCTTTAGGCCAGCCCCCTCCAAAAGTTGTGAGAGTGTTTTTGCTTGTCAGAGCCTAACAATGATCTCAGTGTTTGCACCAGGGTTTGTACTTTCATTAATGTTTTATGAAATTACAGAAAACTACAAAAGTTCATTCCTTTGTAAGTGCAAAGGCAATGAGGTCTACAAGCTTTGTTGTTTTTGTTTTGTAGTTAAGTCTGCTGCTGCATTTGGCTGTTTTTTGAAGGGGGAATAAAGGTATTAGCTCACTCAAAAACACAGCGTAATTTGTGCACCATATTCCCAGTGCCTATTATCCAAAGGGCTACAATTGCATTACTGTTGATGTGGGTTTTCAGAATCCATCTATAAAGTGGGAGTCAGCACTCTACTCTGATTGTCCAATTTTCTGATTGCTATCCAGTGCTCCATAACAAATCAAATGTACTGAAGTAGAGTTAATACAATGAAAAATTATAATGCCATCTTAATATCCTTTCTACATGAACAATACTGTATCAGTATGCACATTGCCGCTAAGGCCATACAATCAAGCAACGCAAATTACAATATGCTATATCTATATATATATAATATATATATATATATATATATATATATATATATATATATGCGTGTGTGTGTTACAAACCCAGATGGTAGTTAATAGATGTTATCTGCTACAGCCCTGAGGAGAATTACAGCATATGCACAAAAATAGATTTGGTTCATATGGTCCGTATTAAGTATATAGGACCCACCACAGTGTGCTCAGAAACCACAGACTTAGAAAAATGACATAACCTTACAGCACTCTTGACACCCTCGGCGGATGTTCCACAGAAAATCCACAGATCTCAACCTTTTAAAGATGTTTTTTGAAGTAGAAAACCTAATCCACAGCAACAGATAACTTAAGCATCAATATTGGAAAATTTGTCTCTTCAGTGATGGAATAGTTCTTGGAAGACACATTCTCCCCCATTGGCTGTCAGGTGACAGACAGTAAGCCGAATGTAATGTAATGCATTCACTGATGTAAAACCGTTCCATTCTGAGGAACAGCAATGAGGCCAAAACGTTGACAACTATAAATAATGCTAGATTGTTTCTATCAGAATTTGTCAAACAACAGAATGAGCATGTTTGTCCCTCCACACACAAAAAATGTGAAGGACGAAAAAGGGTGCATTTGTACATTCATTTTCCAGCCGTTTGACCGCTATTGAGGATCACAACTTCTTGTGAGATAAGCACCTTAGGAATAGTTTGCTGTAATTAGTGAATTACCAGTTGACACTTTTGTTTATTTATTTTAAAACAGAGGCAGACAGATTCATTTGAAATAACTAGCATAATTGCAAACAATGGCTTTTAGCGCATGAACGTCCTTATACAGAAATGGTGAAGTAATTGTTTTTTGGCCAAGTTCATTTCACCCTTTTTTAAAAAAAATACTTTGTTTGAAGCAAGCCAATATACCCCTATTTTTGGAGTGTTTGTTCTTCAGGTTTTTCTCTGTCCAACTGCCTCTTGGCAGTCACCATCAAATTAGTCTAGTAAACATATCCTTGTTGTTTGTGATGTTTGATGTGGATATCTGCAATCTGCACATGCAAATTTGTGAACGATATAACATAATGTCTGTCTTATTCATGTGCTTGATCAAACATTTATGTCACCACCCCCCCCCCCCCTCCTCGCACCCAACCCCCCAACTCTGTGCTGAGTTTGATATCCACCCAGTGTCACTTGAAATTATTTGCTTGTAGTGATGCATGAATTATCACATGGTTGATTCACTTGATGGAACTTATAAATTGAGAGCATGTAAACAAAGTGAACTACAGAATCGTGAAATATCTCGATTGCCTTTTGAATTTGATTCATGTATTTTGCTAAGTCTGAACTTTTGACTGAGAACTTACAATTATTGCTAATGATTAGATTTCTTTAAGTTCAAAGACGTGTTCTGTTCTGAAAACTGCGTCTATGATCATAACACAATAATTGGAAGAAAATAAAACTGGTCCCACTTGGCCGCTGTAACATGTCCCACTAACAGCGTAAGTCATACGCTTTTGTTCATGTCACACAAATGCCTCGACATATAGTATAATAATAATAATAATAATAATAATAATAATAATAATAATTATTATTATTATTATTATTATCAGTGTCAGTGTTGTCGCTATTAATTATACTCGCCGAGCGTGTCGCTAATTGCTATGACTTACCGATATGGTGGTTATGGTGTGGAGTTGCGATGTTAATGGTTGTTGGTGGCTGTTTTTCGGTAAATCTCTACTGTTGTTTTGATTAATGTCACTCTTGTCAAAGTTGTCTTTGCTTCTCGCAGCATCTCCAAAATAAAAGTCACTAAACATTTCAGCTATCAAGCCAATTTTATTGTGACGAGGTCCGACAACAACAGTGCCTTTAAACTAATCCGTTTATGAAAAAAACAGTTACCTTTTTTTTTTTCTAGAGCTCAGTATTGTTCATTCGATTTGACATGTCATCATTGCTCTCCTTTTTTATTTTTTATTAATTTCTCTCTCTCTCTCTCTCTCTATATATATATATATATATATATATATATATATATATATATACTGTATATATATATATATATATATACTGTATATATATATAATCTTTTTAATTTTTTTTTTATTTTTATTTTTTTTTGTATGTGGGTGAGTATGTGTATGTGCGTGTGTGCGTGCGAGCGTGTGTTTATTCATTAGTTAATCTAAAACCTATTAAAAAAAATCCCATACTAATAATATAATATAATAATAAATTGCCAAATGCAGAAACATCAATGTAAGTTATCACGATGTGGTGGCTCTCGCTAACAGGAAGAATTAAGTAACGAGAATTAGGTTAAAAAATTCACAAAGTTACAGTTACCTAACGGCGTTAGTTTAAACGTTGGTATTCCCAACACTGTTCGGGACACACTTCCGTCATCGTCAATCTGTTAATATTTCAAGCCGCACCGCATTGTAATCGTCAATACTTCATTACTGAGTAAGACAGGCTTTGGGTGGGCAGTAGGAGCTTCCATAAGACTGGGCCACGACAGCCAAAATGATCAGAGAGACTGTCAGGAGAGTACTTCGACTGTCTTCTGGTAGGAAAAAGGAGGAGGAGAGTTGGAGGGGGCACCAGAAAGTACAGTGACGCATACAAAGAAGAGGTTAGCTAAGACAAAAAGTGGGACACTGAGGGGACTGAGAGGAGACAAAAGCCCAAAAATAGGCATATAATGTCAGCCAGGTTAGACAGTAAAGAAAGAGACAAAGATATCTACAGGTTGGAAAGGCAAATTGATGAAGATGGAGAGGATGTACTGCAGATTATGGTGATTAAGATAAACTGGTGCCAGCAGTGTGCTAGAGAGAACAAAGGTGATTTGCAGAGTTGTGAGAACTATAGAGGAATCAAGGTGATGAGCCACACAATGAAGATATGGGAACGAATAGTAGGGTAGAAAGAAGTGAGTATTTGTGATCAATAATATTCCTGCCTCGAAAGAAGTACCACAGATGCCTTATTTGCCTTGAGGGTGTTGATGGAGAAGTAAAGATAAGGCTAGAAGCAGCTGTATTGTGTCTTTGTAGATCTAGAAAAAAACTATGAGAGACAAATTCCCTGAGACACAATCCAACATTTTATAGAATGTTATTTTAGAGTGGAAGCTGGAAAAAGTGGCACCTCTTATATTTCCTTCCTCTCGTGGAACTAGAAGTCTCATGACATCATAATACATTTCCCCCATTGCTTTATGTATAAAAAAGTTGTGCCATGTTTTAAGCTTGACATCGATGTGGTTTGCCATTTGCATACAATAGCCTTTGAATGGGAAATGCCAGCAAAAACAAGCAAATTTGATTTTGGCTTTGTGATATAGCTTCATTAGTCATGATTACTACGCGACAAAATCTGAAAGCAACAACACACCTGTGTCTTGTGCAATTTTGCAAAGCTCAAACGTTGCATCGGCTGCCAACCTCAGAGGAGTTGAGGAAAGAGCTCCTTTAATTTCTTTTTGGAGAAACGGCATAGCATTTCGGAACCAGAATTACGCTGCGTTCAGGTACATTTCGTGGAGGACGGCTTCGTCAAAGTAAGCTTTCACCCACACACTCGACAAATACTGTACATTTTCAGGGTTTTAAAGAACACAGCCACACATACACATACATTGGTCAGTCCAATCTTAGCAGCTGTAAGGTCAAGCAGCATCACAACAGCGATGGGGTTAAAAAAAAAGGAAACAAACAGTGTACAACTGAGAATCAAGGCTTTGTGTTGATCTATCTGCCTCAGGGTGCTCGTTGAGCAGCTGCAATGTCGCCGTAGAAGGGGAGAAAAAAAAAAGAGGAACAATTTTCTTCCAGGGCGACCACAGCCAACATAATGAAGAGATGTGGTGACCACAAGACGCGCACGTATCAGTAATACCAAATAGAGGAAAGCTGTTTTCCAAATAAAATTAATGACAACAGTGACCCAATCACACCAAAGCTAATGTACATGTTAAACATTTTTTTTAAACCAGATTAAAGATTGTGAAAAAAAACGTGGCATTGGACCTTTTAATATTTTCTTTATCCCCCCCTGTAAAGGCCACAAGAGCTCCAATACTTTTGTCCACATGATGTATTCTTGTAAAGGACTTATTTTACATTACAGCTCACATAATTAAGGGTAACGGACCTGTAAATGAGACCTGGCAGTTTGACAGAAAGGTAGTGAATCCATGTCCTTTGGAGCATGAAGAACTCAACTGCAGAGGCCAAGTGGTGCAGTGGTTTTATAGGGGCTGAAGTGCATCTCTTTTTATTAAAATCTCAGTTCTAATTCATTGTAGGTTTGCTTCTGTGAGTGTGTGGTCTCTAAGATGACCACACTGGCACTTTAGATACAAAATGTCATAATTACACAGTCACTTATGTCTCAAAATACCAGCTTTTTGTTATGTAAAACCACTTTGCCACCAGCGACTGTAGATGTTCCTGCTACCACATGCATATTTAAGTGTGTGTGTGCGTGCGCGTGCGCGTGCGTGTGTGTTTGTGTGTCTGAATATAGGCGGAGGTAACCTTTCCAGCTGTCTTTGTAGACACACATCTGGTCACTAACTCTACATTATGGTCACACGAGCACTAAAGACTACTGTTACTCTTCATTCACCACTTAGAAAGCCTTTATTATCTCTCAATTTGATTTTAAATACTCTATTTATTAGTTACCCTGCAGCGGTATTTTCTACACCCATCAATTTATGTGTCCAAGTATCTACAGTATATGCAACCTTTGGAGGGGGTACATGTTAAGATTTTATTATAATATCATGTCAAGTAATGTAAAGCAGCTAACATTAAATAATGGTATGGAAAACGCTTACAGATTACATTTACTTGCCGGCAATAACCCTTAAAGACTCAAATAAGACACCTGGGCTACAATTTCCATAACCTGAATTCTTGCTCATATAAACACATTCGGAATACCTTGATTGAACGGTGCATTTTTTTTTTTTTGCTGTGCTCATGCTCTCTATTTTCTTCTTCATCTTCTTTTCTTCGTCGTTGCTTATTTGCATTCGCAAAGGAATCTTGGCCTTTGTAGTAACGACTTGTATGCACAGCTGCTTTTTCTGCAACGTTTTCACGTTATTTTGTGTCTCTATGGCAAACATGCCACAATTCGTGTCTATGCGCTAGAGCAGGGGTATCAAACGTACGGCCCGCGGGCAAAATTAGGCCTGCGAAGGGGTTTCATCCGGCCTGTGAGATAATCTTGCAAAGTACTAAAAACATGTTTTGTAATGTCAGACCAATTAATCATATGACCAAAATCAAAACGTATAAATTCATAATTTCACAAGTAATCCTCAGATGAGCAATGCAACGGTAGCACATAATTGACCTGGATGTCATTATTTTACTCGCAACGCAAAGTTACAGTTTGTTAAAAAAAATTATAAAAAAACATAGACCAACATAAATCAAACATAAACGTCCTGAATACGACACACATTCAGATACTGGTAACTTTAACACATATGAAATGGGATTAACGTCCTATAACTTCACTCCACACAATGCATTATTGGAACAATATATATGCAATAGAGGTAGATATAATATGCCCGGAACTCATACGGGCAAAGTGTTGCCACGTTCCATTTGCATTCGTATTTTTGGGGGGAAACGATATGCGGTATTTACAGCTGAGCCAAACTATTTAGGGCTGGCCTACAAATAGCGAAAATCCGTGTATAACTGACGCCAATTGTTTTAAAGTTGTATATCATGATTTTACCGGTCCGGCCCACTTGGTAATATTTTTTCCTCCATGTGGCCCTGAGCTAATTTGTGTTTGACACCCCTGCACTAGAGGGGGACACAGGAGTGGATTTTCACTCCCGTCCCATCCTACTCCCTCAGCAAAAATCCTGTCCCGTTCCTGTCCTGGACACTAGTAAAAAAATTAAATAAATAAATAACAATCCTGTCCCGTCCCACTCCCATTCAGAATTACTCCCAATCCCATACCACTCAGATTATGGAGGTCAACTGCATCATTTCTTAAAAAAAACAAAAAACCTAAAATGCATTTTCTCATTTATTGAGTAGTTTGTTGCCCCCTTTCTCCTCCAAATGGCTGCGCAAGTTTGTATCTGTCCAAGGCTTTTTCCCGAACGGATATTGACTTAATCCCGCTCCTGTCTGCTCTTGTAAAGTTTTTATCCTGTCCCGTCCCAATCCCATGATTAAAGGTAAAGTTCACTCCCATCCCGCGGGAATAATCACGTTGTCCGCTCTTCGCGCTTCCGTATGGGGTATTCCAATTAAGCACAAATGACCATGTAAAGGGAATTAACTCTGTTCGCCACACATGTATACGCCCGGGTTATCTCGAATGTTTCAGAAACCGGAATTCTGACCTTAACCCAAATATTGACTGCATGTAAACATAGTCACAGTATCTACCTCACATAGTAAAAGTGTAAATGAAATGTAACTTTATTAAGGTCAAGTGAAATTGTGTATTAACTATGATGTCAGACTAGATTCTCTGAAGAGTCTAGCTGGTTATTAAATGTGCATATTCCAGCCAGAGAGCAGATGTTCAAAGTATTAACGGATCATGATCATTCATCATCGTACAGTATGTCTTTGCTTGTCTTTTCTCTTCATTCATGACTCATGTTTCTCTTTGACAAATAAAATTGTACTCACTAATGTGTGCTATAGTGCTATAAAACTTTCTTCACAGCATGTTTGGTTTTCGGTTGCGAGACAAAGATGTTTGATGCCAAGTACATGAAGCATAAAACTTAAAAATGCATTTTTCAGTCTGCCTTGACTGATAATATTTTCACTTCAACAAGCTGTTGAATTAGGTTTTTATGGAATACATTGGAATACAATACAGTGTACGTGCTCCCACCTCACAGCAGAAAAACTAATTCTGCCATATCCTGCATCAAATATCCACAATAAATGCACAGATATTAAGACAGCCATTGCTTCTACTGTGACTGAGTGTGATTGTGGGATTTGTGTCCATTTATCCAAAAGACCAAGAACATGCTAGTTTTGTACCCACAATCTCTGTTGTAGGTCAGAGGTGATTGATGGGGTGATAGCTCAGGGTTCTCAAGTTCTTGCACACCACATTTATCCAAGCATACTTTATGGACCTTACTTTGTGCATCGGTACACAGTTGTGCCAG
Source organism: Vanacampus margaritifer (assembly GCF_051991255.1). Classification (NCBI taxonomy): domain Eukaryota; kingdom Metazoa; phylum Chordata; class Actinopteri; order Syngnathiformes; family Syngnathidae; genus Vanacampus; species Vanacampus margaritifer. The sequence goes on along the minus strand of NC_135437.1, from coordinate 24,598,997 downwards.
GACAAAAAATGGCCTTTCTCAATGTGTACCGAGACGTACAAGTACCCCAACTTATGAGTTATTTGAGTTTGGGTCAGTTCTTCTTTTTTTTTCTCTCGCTTTGTGTTGCTAGCCAAAATGTCCATTATGAACAAACAGGCGCAGATGATACCGCGAAACAAACTGCGTGTTAAACGACCAAAACAAGCTGGAGTCAGTGCTCCTTGTGTTACTCACTAGGCCTTGCCTCTTAAAGACACACATACACAAGACGCTACTTTCTTCCCACGGTTTGAACCCTGCAGCTTTTAATGTGATTTTACCGTGGAGCCTTCATGCCGCCAGTAGCTTTACCAATAGATTTGTCACATCTGACCATTGAAATTACTGAACACGGCACAGTGGACCAATGAAACTGTCCGAGTCTGCGTTCATACTGAATCTTCATATCAGTCATTTGCATAATTAATTTGGATGACAAAATCTTTTTCCAAACTGGCCACATGCAAAGAGTGAATGAAGCGTAGCGAGTAAGAGTAACGCTTAAGAGCATTTACTGCTAAGGTTTGCCAATGGATCCTAATAGCATGGAGTAGTGTCAACAAAGCCGCTGTTACCAACGGATTTCAAAAGTCCCCACTTCTCTGTGTTGAAGAGGACATCTCAAGCTCATCCGCAAATTCGCCTTGTGATGTAAGTGACAATGAAAGAGAGACTGAGAACATGTGTACAAAGGAATTTTTGGGGCTGTTGAAGAGGGCTTTTGTGGATTTAGTGCGCAGTAGGAGGAAGATAATGATGGCGATCAATGACTTTCCTAAGAGGCATTGTTTGGAAAATAGCTACTCTGTAAAAGCAAAACATTTTAATACAGGTCTTGTATTGCATTCCATTAAATTGCACAGGTTTGAATATCTAGCGAGTGAATTGTGTGATCCAGATAAACTAACATTTGACTTTAAAGCAGAGCAAGTGGGGCCATCGTCAATCCCAGTAGGGCAGAGAGCTTGCTGTCATTGCTCTAAACCTTGGGGCTCTGTTGCTCTCAGGGCATTGTACAAAGGTTTTTCACAGTGTGTTGTACAAATATTTTCTTGCTTGCAAATTCATTGTGAGTGTTATTCTGTGTCTGCGGGGTTCGCAAAAAAAAATGTGTGTGCGACCTGCTGTGTGTTTCAGGATAAGAGTTTGTGTTTGCAGAGTAGACAGGGGGTATGGGGTAAAGTGAGACTTCAAAATGTGACAGTCTGGGACCCTCCAGGCATACAGACAGAAAAGGAAAGTCTGCATGATGTACAGTACGTGTAGGCCCATGAAAACACACGACAAAATGTATTTCACAAAGGAGATGTTTTTTTTTCTTACTAATGTTACTCACTTAAATGAGACATTTTGAGTTAGCAATTATTTCACAAGAGAGCAATTAAGTGAAAGGTGTCGAAAGACGGCATAGTGATTCAGTAACTGTCAGATTCAATGACTTTCTTTTCAGGGATGTGCTTTGAAATTTCTTCAGTCGCTTTGAAGCCACGAGGCAGCAGGAACTGCATCTTTTAGCACCATATCGAGCAGACAGGTGAAAGCATTTAAAGGCGATGAGAAACAGACTAGATGTTATATATATTTTTTTGTTGTGTGTGTTATTGGAAAGACAAAGAGGGAAAGAGAATTAAGAGACTTGGACCCAGCTTTGGCACTGTAGGAAAAAGAGATTGAGAGAATTAGGACGTGTTGAGCCTGCCAACTGGATGCAGGCGATGGGTGCTGTTTATGCCTGCGTGAGCAACCACTTAACTCACTGACCAGTGTCACCGCATAAGGTCATTGAAAACATTTTTCTCTAATCAGTGACTCATCAGCCGGGGTGCGTATCTTATCCAGCTCAGGTCCAGTGGCAATGGACACTATTACTAAATCATTGACCTTGATTTGTTTCTCTCCAACTGTATTCATCCGCTGAAAATATTCAATTCTTCAGTTTAGTCAACAATGTATTTTTTATGTTGAAAGTCATCCACTAAATCTAATAATAATGGCAGATTGTGGGTTTACAAATATTGTTTGTTATTGTATTGTACATTTGAGTCCAGTCACGTTTGCCAAAGTTCTTTTGACCTCGACATGGCTGAAACATCATATCGCTAGCCTACATTTTAATTAAGTTGTAACATTTGTTGTGATATCGCTAACTTAGGTCATATTGCTACATATACATATCACTTGCTTACATTTTGATAAACGTTTTTCTCATATCGGTAATTGCTACATACACATATCGCTAGCTTACATTTTGCTTTACATCTTTCTCATATCAGTAGCTTCTATCATATTGTTACATATACTTATCACTAGTTTAGGTTTTGAGGCAGTCCAAAAAAAATTCCTATGGTGATAGGACGTCGCGATTTAACTGTGACAGTCCCGGATTTGAGCCTTAAGTCCAGAGTCCCTGCGGATTTTGCCAGCTCCATTGTTTTGTCCTGTTTTCATGCTGGGCCTGTCTCGGCGTCCTGGTTGTGGGCCAAGTGTATGTCAATCACACCATTGTCATAGCTATTCATACAACAAATCAATTAAAAAATAAATGTAACTCTTAAATTCCTTCCTATGTACTTTCACAACTTTCACGTTTGCATTCTCATCCACATCATTTACAAGCGTGTTTTTGTCATACCGGAACTGGAACTACTTCCTGCTTCGGTTAACCTTGCCAGCAAGCTGAATTCTCGCGGTATTTTTTCACAAATACTACGAGAATACATCTTGTACTGCCGCCGCTGATATGTTCACAACCGACCTTTTTTAGGTTGGACCAATCAGGTAGAGGTCTTGGCCAGTATTATTAACTTTCTTGCTTCTTTCCTTGTAACTAAGTAGAGTAATATTATATTATTGGAGATTATAGGGAAGAAGGCTCAGTTGTTTGTTTGTGAAATTATTATGACGTTGAACAATGACCAATTAAATATTTGTGCACCTATAACAAAATGTAAAGAGTTTTCCATGACCCATAATCCAGCCCTCTGAAAAGTGTCATGGATTTTCATCAAGCAGTTTCACTTAATGTACACACACAAAAGACACCCATACGCTATCAAACACATGATGTCCTTGGCGAAGCTAATAAAAGTAGTTTCATCACTTAAGTTATAAGAATGGACTGCCCTCAGAGCTGCTGTTTGGCCATAGATTCAATCAGCAGAGGAATCTTGTGAAAACTGTTCCACTGAAAATTCTATTTCCTCTTACTCTGTATCTCATCCAAGCTATCAGACATTTTTGAAGCTCATATAACTTGAGGTGCCTTACATGAACTTCAAGCTGTACTGCACAACACTAAAGCCACTAATACTTTGACAAGTGAGAAATCCCGCAATAGTCATCAAAGTAACCAGTATATCTCAGCGCCCATCTCACATTCATACTGGAGTAGTGTTGTCAAGTTCCTCTGAGGGTATGGTACTTCATTCGAAGGGCATGTGAGCATATTTGAAGGAAGACAGAGAGTTGTTAAGTGACACAGTTAAGTAGCAAGATGTGAACTATAGAATCCATCTAAAAGGTTCCCACTTAACAGGCTCTCAGCTCAGCATTTCATTTTTGATGTGTTCCCCTCAACTTTTCAAGAATAGGTACAACCTTAAGCTTCCACTCAAAATGCATAGACATTGTTGTCTACAAAGACATTGTTGTCTACAGCTAAGTTTGTCCCTTCAGGGTAGCCGTATCTGTCCATCGCTCCCCTTCCCCAAACTTTTGCTATTGTTGAAAGGAATGTGCATTGCCGTTGGTTTACATTCAGGAGAGAGCATCACATCTTAACACAGGCGTGGAATTGTCCTCTTCATTAATAGTTATCATACGAGAAGGCAAGTAAACAAAACCATCCATTTTCTGCCGCATATCTGAGGTTGGGTCACAAGACCAGTAGCTTTAGCAGGGAAGCCTAGACTTCCCTCTCCCCAGCCACTTTGTCTAGCTCCACCGGCGGGATCCCAAGGCATTCCTAGGCCAGCTGAATCCCCAGGACCCCCTACCTCTCCACGGAGGTGTCCAGGAGACATCCAAACTAGAAGCTCGAGCCACCTCAGCTGGCTCCTCTCAACGTGTAGGAGCAATGGCTCGACTCTTGAGTCCCTCCCGGATTATTGAGCTTCTCACCCTCTCTCTAAGGGAGAGCCTGGACACCCTATGGAGCAAAATCATTTTGGCCGCTTGTATCCGGGATCTTTTTCTTTCGGGCACGACCCACTGCTCGTGACCATAGGTGAGGGTAGGAAAGTAAATGTCAACCGGTAAATCGAGAGCTTTGCCTTTTGGCTCAGTTCCTTCCTTACCACAACGGACCGATAAAGAGTCTTCATCAATGCAGACGCTGCACCGATCCACCTGTCAATCTCCCATTCCATCATCACTAGACAACAAGACCCTAAGATACTTGAACCCCTCCACTTGGGGCAGGATCTCATCCCTGACCCGGAGAGGGCACTTCACCTTTTTCCGACTGAAAACCGTGGTCACGGTTTTGGAGATGCTGATCTTCATTCCCAACTGCTTAACACTCGTTTGCAAACCATTCCAGCGAGAGATGGAGATCGCGTCTTAAAGAAGCCAACAGAACCACATCATTTGGTGCACTCCTCCTGACATGCTGGATGGTGGACCAGAATTTCCTCAAAGCCATCCGGAAGTCGTTTTCCCTGGCCTCACCAATCTCTTCCCATGACCGATTTTTGCTTCAGCGACAGCCGAAGCTGCGTTCTGCTTGGCCAGCCAGAACCTGTCAGCTGCCTCCGAAGTCCCACAGGCCAAAAAGGCCAATAGGACTCCTTCTTCACCTTGACGGCATCCGTTACCGCAGGTGTCAACTAACAAGTTTGGGGATTGCAGCCACGACAGTCACGACCGCCTTGCAGCCACACCTCCAATCGGCCGCCTCAATAATGGTGGCACGAAATATAGTCCACTCGGTCTAAATTTCCTCCGCCTCCCCCGGGAAATAGGCGAAATTCTGCTGTAGGTGTGAGTAGAATTTTTTTCTGACATGGGTTTCTGGCAGACGTTCCAAGCAAACCCTCACAATACGTTTGGGTCTGCCAGGTCAGACCTACATCTTTCCCCACAATCGGAGCCAACACACCACCTGGTGGTGATCAATTGACAGCTCTGCCCATCTAATTGACGCTACAAAGTCAATCATTTAACTGCGACCCAGGGTGTATTGGTGCCAAGTGCACCTATAAACACCCTTGTGTCTGAACATAGAGTTTGTTATGGACAATCTGTGACGGGCACAAAAGTCCAGTAACACAACATCGCTCGGGTTTTGATTTCGGGGGATGGCATTCCTCCCAATCACGCCCTTCCAGGTCTTACTTACTGTCCACGTCTCACTGTTGCTGCCAATGATTTCATCATTAAAATAAGATCCAAATTTGTTTATTTTTGGTTCAAGTACATGACAATCAGCTTAGTACAAAGGACTACAGTTAATTAGGATGGACTGGGACCAAAAATTGTGGCATTTTGGACATTGACCTCCCCACACTCATTTACACCGGCTGTCTCCCTGCAGAGTTTCTGGCTCGAAGCAAGCCTTGAGAGCTGCTACATTACAATGAATACTTTATGAGGCTATTAGAGTAGCTTTCTCAAAAGCTCACTGTTAAAACTGAAGTGGAGCAAAGCATCTTCACGCCGGTCCTCTTTACTGTCACCAAAGTCATCATCTTTGGGTACTAGAGAAGGTTCTGCACTTAACATGCTTTTACATGGTTAGACACATTTAGGGGAAAAAACAACAATTCATTATGTATTCATCCATCCATCCATCCTGTAGCCAATCACAGCTATATATATATATATATATATATATATATATATATATATATATATGTATCGAAGGTTGTTCGATCCCCGCTCTCCCCAAGTCACGTGTCGTTGTGTCCTTGGGCAAGGCACTTCACACCCATTACTCACACTAGTGTATGAATGGTGCGAATGTTTGCCGGTGGTTGGAGGGGCCGTAGGCGCACACTGGTAGCCACGCTTCCGTCAGCTTGCCCCAGGGCAGCTGTGGCTACTTAAGTAGTTTACCGCCACCACAGTGTGAATGTGTGAGTGCATGAATAATGTATCCATTTTGAAGCATGTTTGAGTTTCAAGAAAGAAAAGCGCTATATAAATCTGATGCACTATTTTTTTTAGCTGGTAAAATGTACTTTACACTGTTATTAATATGTGACTTAAAAATTGCTCAGAATTAAAGATAACGCAAAAGTTATCAAATCTGTCTAATGGAGTAAAAGAAAGTTTGATGTTACTTTCTCTTTCTGTGCTCCCGGACAGATAACTAATACATGAGTTTTGTTCCTGGTTGAGCTGTAGGAAATGGTCTACCTTACAGTGCATAATTTATATTAATAAAATATATATATATCAAAAACAGTTCAAAAGAGTATCAGTAAAGCTATGGTCCTCAAGATGAATGGAAATGTAAAGCTGAGTATCATCAGAATAACTACTGTACATAAGATTTAAAATATTATTAATAATAATAATAATAATAATGACTGTGAAAACATAATCCATATTTCCTGATGATCCTGAAAGTGGCAGCACGTACAAATTAAAAATCATTAGACCTAAAATTGAACCTTGGGGAAAAGAACAACTCAACCTGTGACCACCTGATATTCAGTTTTCACCTATGATGAAATAAAATTCTCTGTCAGTGAGTTCGCATCTAAAACAGATGAAAATAGTACCTGAGAGGCCCATCGTATTCTGCAACCTGTTTAAAAGAATATTTTGGTTAATGCCCTTGACACTGTGTAATGATATACTGTGTGATTTTATCACTTCATGTGTCCACACATGTGAGTCCATCCTTAATTAATCCCTGAAATCATTGTGGGTCAATGCAAGAAACTATATTGAAAACTGTTCTCTGGCTTCATGGTGCACAAGGGGCTGGTGATGGGACATTGGTGTATTATTGTACTCTGAAGTTCTTAATTCCTGAAACCTGTAGGCCAGCCTTGTAATGAGTATCCCTGAGGTCTGCACCTGAGTCTGCTCTCAGGGCTGCATAAAGTGTAGACGCATGGATTGGGAGTTCCGGCTAATGGAGGTCCTGGCACAAAGCCCCCATGCACGCTGTAATCACAGCTCTGCCTGGCTCTGAATGTGCAATGTGCTGAGCTGGGATTTCTCTTATCAGGCAAGGCATATAGTACAGGGGGCTCGGCTGCTCAATCCCATCCATTAATCCTCTCAGGTGCACCAAGGATCAATCTCCAGTGAGAAACTTGTACGCTGTGATGCGTCCTTTGCCACGGTCATGTCGCTATGCTTTCATCGAGGTAAGGTAGCTTTATTTATATAGTGTATTTCATACACGGGGTGAGACAATAGTGCTTCACGTAATAAAAAGTACAACATTTAAAAGCAATTGTAAAAAGCGAGCTAAAAGTCATTTAAAAGCAAAGTAAATAAATAATAAGTAGCTTACTAAAATTACTAAAAACTGAGTATTACATAATTTATTGATTGTTCCATACCGGACCTATTGCATTGAAGTGTGGGGCTGTGCAGCCAAAACCTACACTGAATCCATCTTTCTTTTACAGAAACGTGCTATTCGTGTTGTTTGCGGTTGTGGATACAGAGACCACACTAATCCATTCTTTATACAACTAAAAACTTTAAAATTTAATGAATTGATGGAGTTTAACCGCCTTAAAATATTGTATAAAGCCCATCATGAAATTTTATCTTTTAATATACAAACCAAATTTATAAAAAGGGAAAGTGAGTACAAATAAAGAGGAACAGACATTTTTTCTAAACCGAAACATAGAACAAAAACAAAAAGAACGATGTATTTTAACTCAAGGTGTCAGTCTGTGAAATAATTTGGATTGTAAAACTAAATCTTCTCAGTCTAATTGTATTTTTAAAAAAATGTATAAAAGCACAGTTATTGCAAAAATATATATAGCGCAAGGACACACACTTGAATTATTTTGAATTATTTTTGTAAAATCGTTATACTGATAGCATCTTGACCGCTCGCTGTCATTCATTTTGTGTTGTTTTTTTCTTTTTTAACCTAGATTTTAAAGTATTTACATTTGAGGGTAACTTCACTTCTGCTAGCAGCTTATACCATTTGCATACTGCATAACATCTAAATGCTGCTTCACTATGTTTGCTTTTAACTCTGGGCTCCACTAATTGACCTGAGTCTGCAGATCTCGGAGCCCTACCGGGTTTATAGTCAGTTAGCATTGCTTTAATGTATTAGACCTAAACCATCCAATAGCAGAACTTTAAAGTTTATTCGACTGGGAGCCAGTCTAATGCCTTTAGGACTGTAGAAATATGTTCTGTCTTTGTTCTGGTCAGAACCTGAGTTGCAGCATATAAATCTGACATTTACGTGAAATTGCATTGAGCAACTTTAGATGAATAATCCCCAATTTGGTTCTTAATTCATCAGTACTAATGCTTGATGAATTATTCTCTTTCAACATAAGACGTTATCGCAAAAAGAAGCAGTTCTTCTGAGCAACAACTATAATAAAAGTCTTTAAATAAATATTCAATAGGCCAAGATTTCCAATCATCTGATTTTTTTTTTTTCGTGTGTGTGTGTGTATAAGCGTCACTCAAGTTGTTGGTGGTGTTTTTTTTTTGTTTGGTTTTGTTTAGTTTGGTTGTTTAGTTCGGAATGTATTTTAATGTCTTGCACAAGATCTCAATTTGGTAAAAAAACAAAAACAAAACAAAAAAAGATTTAATGTTAAATAGTTATGACAGTTAAGACAACTAAGATTTAAAGCAGACAGAGAAAATGATTCACTGATCCCCCTCGGGCCTGTACACTGTCCAGTATGACTTTAGCTACCATGACTCCAACCATTGCCAAAAAATAACTCTTTGTCCGACCTAGTTCGCAAGTCATTGGTAGAGAAACTTGTTGTGGTAGCGGTATTATGTAAATTAGCCACATTATAACAGGCCCATTTATACAAAATGGCAACTAAACAATGATTGGATTCGGTTGTGGAATTTCACATATGATGGGTGGGCCATCATAAAATATGCTGAAAACCCTCCAAAACAAAAAAAAACAGTAATGTTCATTTTAAACAGTGACTACAAACCATCAAACAAACCCAGGGGAATGAAAGCATAACCTTTTTGGCCCGGTAATTGTATTTTTCCCCGCCACTGCATCACAAATTAGATATTCATTTTTTTACAGGAGCGCAGTAATCACTTCACAGTGTGAGGTGCATCAAAGTCATGCCACATTCACGATCATCTACATTTATTTGTTTTACTCAGCAAAATAAGAAATCCCAGGTAATAGGTTTGCCCTTCAGGTTGCAAAGTTAAGATGAAACTCATTGGGCAAAGTGAACCGTGAAGAATACATTTAAATTCATCACGTTGCATTTGTTGAAGTAGTTGCATTTGAAGAGATGTCATAACTAAGTTTTAGCGTTGTTGACACATTCCTCACTGCAGTGCAAATTTCTGCCAGCTTTTATTACTAGGCTGCTTTTTCTTTTTCATGATTTATCATTATTGAATTTATTTTGATCGGTTTGTCAAGTCTTATATGGATAAAAGGTGCAGTGAACTGACTCTCCGTCAAAACAGAGGCTTATATAGCCTCTATTGTAATATGTAAGAAGATGCACCACAAAGCAGAAATATGGTGGTGATATTCAAGAGTCGGGGGATGTTGGAGTAAAAAAAGAGTGGTGGGGGTTGTGTGGTGTAAAGCTGCAGGCAGTTGTGGATCAGACCTCGAACAGCGATTTCCAGGCTGTCACAGATGTTGACACTCTGCGGATTCAGCTCGTCATTGTATTGCTGACGTTCGAACCCCCAATGTCACTGCCTCGCCTTGAGCTTACAACCAATTTAAAAAAAACATTTCTTACATTTCATGGAGGTATTAAGGATCTTGAATCTAAGCTAATGTGGTCATGTGACCCGAATCGGTATCCAAGATTATGTTTGTAGTTCCTGCCAGATGACGATACGGTATGCCCAGAGGCTTGTATAATACAACGTGTATCACATAGTTAGAAATGTGTCAGCAATGCAGGAACGTTCACATATGCAAAAGGTTTGCTTTTAATTTTTTACATTGTATTATGACTGAAAACAAAAATATCATCTATTAATAGGCCAGCTAATCAGGGAAATAGACTGTGTCAGAACAGTACGCTTGTGGTGCATTTTCATTTTCTAGCCTTTTTGGTAAGAGATTTTACAAATGTAAGCTATTACATCGCATAGATACAATGTAACATGTTGTACATATTTACTACATTGTATGCTTAAATGTGTCCTTTGGGGTCACCTTGACTTAGAAAATGTCGTAGCATAGCAACTCTGCCATATAAAATTTTAGCTGATATGCAAATAGATGTAGAAGCAACATAAATGAAAAGTGATTGGTGTTGAATGTTTGAAGTTTAAAGTCTGCTGTCCCTAGACCAAAAATGTATCTGAGATAAAGGCCGTTGAGACTTTTTATGGTGCTCCTCTTTGTCTATTTTTAATGTATCATGAGTCTTCATGTGAGAATTGTTACTTTATGCACGTAGACAGTCTTGATCAAGGGTCGGCAAAGCATGGACCGGAAACCAGATACAGCTCACTCTGTTGTTCTTTAATCTGTCGCTATAAGTATTTACAATATTGAATTAAGAGTCGTTTCAATCATTTTGACCCCCGACCCCCCATACACACACTATTTAATTAAATTAAATTAATTTTTTTATGTTTTTACCTTAATCTACATATGACTTGGACCATCTATCCATTTTAAAAATGAAATCTAGGCCTTGACCCAAAATGTTTGCTCACCCCTGGCCTTGATGCCTCATTCCTACTGAATAACAGTATTGGAATTGCTACTTGTTTGGTTGCGATGCTTAGGCTCCATTTAACTGTTTTCTCGACAGCCTCTGGAATCACATTTAAGGCTCTGGGGATAGTCGTGACTCAATGCGTGTAGACACGATTGGCAAACATGACAGGTCGTTATTTCTTTTGGATGCTTGGCCAGATCTATCAAAAAATATGCCAGGGTAGTCCATGTGTGGATGAGAATTCTTGTCAGCATGAGAAAAAGGGTGACCACAACAAAACCTGACACTATGTAACAGGGCGTAACAAAACAACAAAACTTTTCATGGCTGCGCTCAGTCTGGGAATAAAGCCGGGCCCAGCAGGGAAGATTCGATTGATTGTGCCATGGCAGCTAACATGCTCCAAAGCATCCCGGCATCCACGTTTCATCTGTACAAAGCTTTGACGGAAAAAATGAAGAATGTGAGGGAAGCCATCAGAAAGTGGTACTGTACTGGCATGTGTGTGTGGTAGACCGCGAGCCAAATCTGCAGCCTCTTCCCTACATGGGCACCATGATAGACCGTGAGAAAACTTATAGCTGGATGCGAATATGGAGGAAATAAATGGAGCACTGTTTGGGCCAAAAAGGGTTGTTGTGGCCGCCGGGAATTTAGCATTGTAAAAGTTTTCAGAACGTCAAGAGAAAAGTGGTGTGACAATCATCCAGCAAGTGTCAACAGTACAATAGCTATACAAATTTGATCTGTGATTACCTAATGTATTTCAGTTGTGTTGGATACATGCACACTTCCCTTTCCAGTTGTAAATGCGTAATTTCTTCTCTTTGCCTTCACTGGTATCCTTTTGTGAAGGTGTCACAAAGAAAGCCACCTGTAGACTTAATGGTTTAAAAAGGCCAATTCACTTTATATCTGCTAAAGTCCCCCCTAATTTGAGGAATGATACAAATAATAGGGCCATGGGAGGGATGCTATTCAGCATCTTGATGACTGTTGGAGGGCCCTTAAGAAAGAGATTGAAGTCCCTGAAACTCAGTTCAGAGTATGTGCTTTATCAACTTCTCTGTGGAATTTCTTCTTGAACAATGATAATGAGTATAATACATTAAAAATTGTGCTGTCACAGTTAAAGCGTGAACCAATTAATTAATCACCAAAAAATTGCGCATTAATCATGTATTAACTCGGATTAATCGCACTATTAATTTTGACCGCAGATTATCCTTTAGCTTGACAGCGGATGATTACCTTAAAGATAGCACAGGTTATGTTTGAGCAATAAACATAACTACATGCATTAAAGTAAAACATTTAATAAATGTTTATGTATAACATTGGGAATATTTGTTCATGTCAAAATATCGGGGACATTTTTTCCCATTTTAAACTATGCAAGTAATTTACTGATTTGAAAAAAATGAGGATGAGCGTGTGCAGTGGAAATGTTGAGGACGTCCTCATCACATTAAATGTCAAAAGAACACATAAAAGGTGCTCGTCAGATTTGGCTGGCAAAATTTTGGGATAAAAACACCTTTTTTGTAAGCGATTAATCGTGATTCATCAAAATTCTAAGATGTGATTAATCTGATTTAAAAAAAAATTATCTTTTGACAGCTCTAATTAAAATAGAATAAAATATTTGATCGAAAGATTCCACTGTATTTGCTTATTAGCTCAAAAACATTGTGTATGCATACTTTTTAAAAAGCCCTCCTAATGAAGTGTACTGCACTTCCTCTCATTCTTTCCTCTTGTCAGCGGGGTGCACGTTCCTCCACTTTGTCTCCCACCTGTGATGATCAAGAATACCACAGCGGAGACAAACTGGATCCGAGCACACTGCGTTTCTAACCTGTTTCACTTAATTAGAAGCCACTGACCCATCCACATTCCACCACAGCACATTTGGACAGATGAATCTACCATCTACCAAAACACAGTCTTGTCTTGTGCCAGTGTTTTGCTTTTTTTAAAGGACAGGCAACATTTGACTTGCTCGTCTGGCAGCTGCGTAACAAATGGTGAACGTCTTTAAGCTTTCAAATAGATCTTCACTATTGCACTAAATTCGTATTTTGTCATATTCAGATGATCTCTTTTCAGTTTTGTGTGTTTGAAGCGATGAAGGTTAGTTTTATGGGACTTTTAATGAACTCAATCACGGTTGATCAAAAAACGTGAGTTTTGAGACATTTTGAACAATATAGATAAATACGTGCTTCAAACTTTATAGGAACAGTTACGTTGTTTTCTGTCCCAGCATGACTATTCTGGTGCACAAATCAAGATCCAAATATTCATAATTTGTTGTACAACATATTGAAGGTGCTTTACCTCGACCTCACCAAACACATGTGATATAATATAGGCTACTATAACAGAGATTGTAAACCATCAGGTCCTCTCCCAAATCCAGCGTCAGTAACCAAATTTTGGGCTAGACAATCTGACCCACAGACACACTCCAGCATCAACAGTGGAAGCTGCAAAGTCTTCCATTTCAAAATCCTATTCAAGAAAAGATGGGAGTCATAAATACATTTGTGGTGTCTGCATTATTCACTTGACTATCGCCTTGGATACATAATGTATCCTCCCTAAATGGGCCTTTTAACTTTTACAGTATGTGTGAATAACAATCCCCGAAGTAACAAATTCAAGAAAGGTTGTGCTCAGTTGAAGGTTATTGTGTGTAAAGACGTCTTAGCAGAGAGCATGAGTGTGTATGCGACCGAACGATCCAGTAGGTGCAATACAGTAGAATATAGAGTTGAGGAGGCGAGAGCAGCAAAGATGTCTTATTGTACTAGCAACGTGCAGGCAGGGTGCCACTTTATCCTCATGTCTGCAGGCTTCATGGTGGGACAAGTAATGACAGATCTCCTCTGTTCTTTCTACACTAGGTTTGTGCTTTTCGGAGTAATGGGGTGTTTCCAGAAGGTCTGCTCCCATTCTTCTGTCACAGCAAAGAATATTAGTTTTCTACCTTGCCGTCTCTAAGGGGAACATTTTTAGGTTTGCCATAACAAGCAACAATGTAAGGTGTCTCAGAGAGGTGATTACATCAGGATGTTTGGCTTTAATCATGGTTGCAAAAGTGTGTTTTTCATCCCAAAGTGTGTTTTTGAGGCAAAACATATTTGCTTTGCAAATAATTTACGTTATTCCCTAGTGAGCTTCCTTGTACACTCCCTTTAACGACACAATGTTGTTTTCAATCATGAAGACAAACCATTTGTTAAAAACTTTAATGTCTAGTATTTAGTGACCTTGTCAAAGTGGTGTTGTCTAATCATTTATTTGCTATCATGTTTGTTGTGTGTAATGATTTATATTGTTTTATCTGCTATGTTTTTGCGTAATATATCCAATGCCTTAAATCACCTTTACATTATGTTAATCCTAAACTACTGCAAACCACAGCTAGCTATTGTGAATAACATACTTCTCTGTCAGCGTCATAAAAAAATGAGCAATACTCATTTTGTAAATGTATGCATCTCATATAAACATGATAATATATACATACATGATGAGTATGCCGGTATACCTTCTATTGTCAACAGAAACGGCAAAAGTTGACATACTACAATACTCTTATGGTAAGAATGCAAGCATCGGCAACCCTGTATAATAACTATCCTTTATAACTAGTTAATATACAGTATCATTAGTAAACTGTTAATTAGTTAGTTAACAGTTATTGTGCCACTTTGCTTATGATGCTTTGGTAACACTTCGCAACTATCCGTTAAAACTTGTTAATAGATCATTAGTAAACTGTTAATTGATCATCTATTAACTAGTTATAGCAGATAGTTATTTTAAATATATCATTAGTGGCTCTGGTGTAGAGACAGTAACCATAAGGTCGGCTGTTCAATCCCCGCTCTCCCCAAGTCAAGTGCCGTTGTGTCCTTGAGCAAGATACTTAGCACACATTGCCTCCAGTGCCACTCACACTGTTGTCTGAAAGTTTGGTGGTGGTCGGAGGGTCCGTAGGTGCACACTGGCAGCCATGCTTCTGTCAGCCTGCCCCAGGGCAGCTGTGGCTACTTAAGTAGTTTACCTCCACCAGAGTGTGAATGTGTGAGTGCAGGAATAATGCCTCCACTGTAAAGTGTCTTTAACTCTTTCACTGCCACTGACGTTTAAAGACGTCAAGTAAAAACCTACGGAGGGCTGCCAATGACGTCAAAAGACGTCATCCAATTTTTATTTTTTTATTTTTTGAAACGGGTGGGGGGAAGCCTTCCGCATCTGTGGTGAAAGTTTCAATTGGGTCTGTTGTGCCTAAGGACTATTTTTGGCCCCTAGAGGGCAGCGATGACTGTCTTTTGACAAGATCGGGTGGGCGTCAGTAGAGGCGGAGCTAGAGCGTCGAGCAGGAGATCAGAATGGAAAACAAAGGAAAAATGGCGACCGGTTGCGAGGAGCTCACGCCCGAGCCGTTTTTTTCAAAGACCAAGAGCATCGACCAACGCTAAAAGAGCACATTGATGACGACGATGATCATCATCGATGATGAAGATGAGGGTGATGACTCCGTGGATGGAATGCATTGACGCGGCAGTAGGAGACGTGGGGGGGGGGGGGGGGGAGCTAGATATCTGAGGAGGAAGTGGTGCCCGTTTGCAAAGCAGCTCTACACTTACAAGACGAAAGTCATCGACCAACGCTAAAAGAGCACATTGATGACGACGATGATCATCATCGATGATGATGATGATGGTGAATCCGAGCTTGACGGCGAAATTGGAACCGCTGATGCGGCGACTATGACGGCGTCATAACGCGCAGCACAACCTAGCTCTTCTGCACAGGCGGACGTTCGATCGGACGACAAAGTGTGCCCCGAATCCAATGCATATTCATCGGAGAAGTGTGTACAGTCTGCTACTTGCTATTTATTCCCCGGAAAAAAAGGCAGTCAAGAAAGTGTAACGTTTGCACGCGAAACGGACAAAGTGAAAGTAAACTGTTGTGGGAGTCCAGCGGCGTCTCCTTGCACGCAGGGGAGAGTTACAAAAAGAAAAACTGTATTTGAAACATCCACATAATTGTAAGTAGTACCACAGTTGCACACATTTGTAAATAGTTTGCGAAATTGTTTTGTCAAATTGTTACACTGTTGAATGGAAATAAACATATTTTGCAATCAAAAAACACTTTTTCATTGTTGGTGAAAGCGTTTTACAGAAGTAAAGCACTATTTAGGTGTTTGTGGCATCATTCATGGACAAAAAGAAGTGTAGAATTCACTAGAGTGCATGAAATAACATTGTTTCACAAAAAGCTCTTTTTCTCCGCTTTTTGTTTCAAAACAGAGCATTTCGGTGAAAGTAACCATTTTCTATTGTTGATTACTGAAGAACGGAATAAGGTAGAAACAAACTTATTTTTTTCTGATGAAAGATGAGAGTCCAATCTTTCATTTGGTAGTATGTGTGTTTCCATAGTCCAAACAACCCGTTTCTGAAAACGTCTGGCAGTGAAAGAGTTAAGTGTCTCAAAAAGCGCTATATAAATCTGATGCATTATTATTAGTAGTAGTAAATTGTTAATTAATGATCTATTAACTAGTTATAGCAGATAGTCACACTTTATAAGTATCCATTATAACTAGTTAATAGATAATTAGTAAACAATTAATTAGTTGTCTACTAACTAGTTACAACAAACAGTTATTATAAAACGTTAACGAAGCATTATGAGCAAAGTGGCATTAATAAGATCATGGCGAAACATTTTCTGAAAATATGATGTTTCAAGCAATACTTCAATGCGTCCTTCCTTTTCATTCAGGTACATTAGGGATGTATTCGGAGAAGCAGCGCTACACATAATGTTGCTTTGACATTTGTAGGTTGGCAGTATTTTGTGACAGATTTAGGCTACAAGCGCACACAGAAGTAGACAGCCAACTCAGTCAGCAATGCATGCAGGCACACTTTCTCAATGTGGTTGATACCTTTTAGTTCATTTATGATTTTGCTTTAAAAGCTCCAATTTTGAATAATTGTCCATCCATGAGCCACCCACTTTCTATGCTGCTATTTCTGTTCAGGGAAACCTATCCATGCTGACTTTGTGCAAAAGGTGGAGTAAGTACATAGTAGACTGGTCGCCACTCGCCAGTCAATCATATAGTGTACATATAGAGGCCGACAACCTTTCACATTCTGATTCACACCTTCGCTGAGTAGGAACTGAACCCACTTGACCTGCACTGAGATCAGGGGAGTGAAGAAATACTGTACACTTGTGGTAGTCAGTTACTCATAGTCATTACTAGCCATTACCTGGCAGAAGGAAGCATGCAACTGTTGCGTTGTTGATGATTTCTGAAAGTGTATTCTTCAGTATAGACCAGTCTATAACGTAAGCTTAATATTATGGAATCTCTTAGTCTTAGCTCATCAATAGCTTAATCTTTTGTTTGACCAAAGCTATGACTTATATGGTTATAACTTTGTCTGCTTATCAGAATACAATGAAAACACATGCAAAACACAAATAATAATAATAATTTTTAAAAAAAGTATGTGGTGGTCCACAAGTGTGACATCCCCTTACTCTACAGCTAGTGTCTAAAAATAAACTATACAAAATATGGCACAAAAAATTATTGAATAAAAAAAAATTCAAGGGATGAAACAACTGAGTGGTGACATAAAAGCTTTGTTAAATGCTGTATAATGTGACAATTCCTGCAAAAGTCACCCTCAGTGATAATCACATGTAGTAACATTATTTCTTGATCTCTGACAGTAATGATTTAACTACTGGGGAAGAATATATTATAATATATTGGTATGGGTGATAGGGCAAAGGATATCTATTTTCAGGCTGTGAATCATTTTCTCGACAACCTTATGCTCTTCAGCATGATGTAAAATTGATGGCTTAGTGGTAGAGGCGGATTTTTTTTTCCCCCAGTGGCCCTTTTGCCTCTTAAATTGTGAGGAATGTCCAACCTAATCTTGTTATTTTTCATAATCATCTATTTCCTCTATAAAAATGTATTTATTTATACTGCATATTTCCTTCTATGGCGATGCACACAGTGAGTTATGTGCAACAAAGGAATGCAGCGGATTATGTATTTGTTATCATGCTTAAATTGTTCGATTAAGAAAAACAAACAAAACTTGAAGTCATCCTCAGGTAATTTTACTGCAATATGATGCTGCTAAACCGTGACATAAGCGGAAAAGATAATGTGTTCATTTATAATTACTTCCTCAAAGGATTGAATGGGGAACAAGCGGCACAAATGTGTGAGTGGGTGGGACCAATGTTTAGGAAATTTTATATTGGATTCAAATAACGTATTGTCTTATATTTGAATAAAGGATGTCTAGCAGCTCATCAAATACTCAAAACTGATGTCCTTCCAAGCTTTATTTGATGATACTTTTTGATCAGTTTTTGTTTCATAAATGTACGGTACATTGGTGCAAATCCATTGCTGTTCCACAAGATCCATAGGAAAAAAAATAGTTTTAGCTCTACATATGGAGCGATACAAGTTTTTCATCTTGATTTATGTATGTTCACGCACGGCCTTATATTTTTGTAAGTCATTGTGTCCGAGGTGTCTCAAAGGATTGTGTTCCGATTTAGCACATCGTGGTTCTGGAAATGGATGGTAAAAGGTCAAGGTCTATCCTGAAGTCTGTCCTACTTAATGAAGGAGGTATGTTATGAGTGCCGCTAAGTAATTTCATTACACACAGTCAAAGTTTGAGCCAAAGGGTGATAAGAACATGGTGGTCAAAGGTCAAGGTTGACATGATCTCAACAGATGCTTTCTGCTTTAAGGCGGGTAGGAAAAGGTTAATTTTTCAAAACCGGGATCGATTTTGATCGAAAGAAAACAGAAAGGCCATTTGAAAAAATTGTGCTGCTATAGTCACAACAGTGCATGGTTTGTTTCTTGCCAATCTGAATTGAACAATAAGAGTGAATTGTCAGGATTAACTTTGATCTAAAAGTCAAATTTTCAGCTTTCAAAAGTTCATATTTTGTCCAAAATGAATTTGATAACTTCATTACTTTTTCTTGTACAATTAATAATACCTTTAAAAACAAATTTTCCAACTTGCTGTCAACTGAAGATGACATCACCTGTGCTGAGGAAGTAGTAAACGACCAACCACGGCTCACCTGTTTTCTGGGTTTGTCATGATTGGGTCAGCCAAAAAAACAATCACTCATTTCAGAAGGCCAGGCTCTGCTTCTGAACCAAACAGCACATTCTGTGCTAGCACTGAGAAGGATCTCAATGCAAAAGTTGTTGTTTTATTAACCTAGTAAGCACTTAATAATTGCTGACTAATGAATAGGGCTATAAAATATTGCAAAATATGACCCATCTGTCTTTTTTTTTTTTTTTTTCCCCAGGAGAGCTCAGTATTGTTCATTCGATTTGACATCATCATTGCTCTCCTTTTTTAAAAAAAAAACAAATAAATTGAAAAAATTTAATAAATGTTTTTTTTTTATTATTATTATTTTTTAAATATATACATATATATATACATATACACACATATATATATATATATATATTTTTTTTGTATGTAGGTGAGTATGTGTATGTGCGTGTGTGTGTGCGTGCATGCGTGCGAGTGTGTGTGTATTCATCAGTTCACCTAAAGCCCATTAAAAAAAATCCCATACTAATAATATAATATAATAATAAATTGCCAAATGCAGAAACATCGATGTAAGTTATCACGATGTAGTGGCTCTCGCTAACAGGCAGAATTAAGTAACCAGAATTAGGTTAAAAAATTCTATATACGTAGACCATGTTTCTATAAATTTTGATATTTGTTTTTTATTTGAGGCAGATATTTTTTCCATTAAAATGTGATTTATGAGGAGGTTAGACCATTGGTCGATATTCAGAGTTTGTTTATTTTTCCAGTTAACAAGAATTGTTTTTTTAGCGATAGTAAGGGCTACAAGTGTAGATTGAAATTGTTTATGTGGTAAGTCAGTTGTTGTTAGGTCACCTAGCAAACACAAGTTTGGAGATAAAGGTATCCTACAGTCCAAAATAGCGGAAAGTTTTTCTAAGACTTTAGTCCAGAAATACATAACCGGAGTACATAACCATAAAGCATGAACATAAGTCTGTAGTGTTTTGTAAGCATTGGAGACAAATGTCGGAGTCTGAGAGTCCCGTTTTCTTTATCATATATTGAGTAATGTATGTTCTGTGAATAATTTTATATTGGATAAGTTGTAAATTTGTGTTTTGTCATTTTAAATGCGTTTTCACAAACTTGAATCCAAAAGTCAGGTTCCGGTGCTATAGACAAGTCTGTCTGTCTCTGATCAAGACCCATCGGTCTTGAGGGCTCAACCCACAGGTGTTAACCATAACCTGAGCTTCAACCCACATTTAACATTCTATCCTTTCTCATGACATGATGTTGGCACATCCTTAATCATCACAACATTGTTACATCAATTTTTGCAACACATTTCTGATAACACCCTTGAACGTGATGATACTTTGTTCCATCAGTCCAAATGATCCGTTCATGTCATGTCATGTTACACGGCAGTCGTTACCTACTGCCTCAGCACAAGTGATGTCATCTTCAGTCGACAGCAAGTGGGAAAATTTGGTTTGGAAGGTATAAATTGTTCATGAAAAATGATGAAGTTATCATATTCACTTTGGACAAAATATGAACTTTTTGACTGCTGAAAAAGGCTCAATGAGTCAAGTATCCCTTTAAGGGCTCTCTACCCTTTTGCACTTCAAACTTCTGACTCATCTGAAACTGAAAAGCGCCTCTCTCTGTCTCTCTCTCTTTTAATAATGACATTTGATATTATAAAAGTATTTATAATAAATTTTCTACACTCACCAGTGAGTGAATTACTATGGATTATACTGAATCAAGTACCTTCGGCATTTCTGATTCCACTGCAAATAAACAACTCCGTCTACATATTTTTCCTTTTTATATATTTTTTTAGAACATTCCTTGTTCTCAAACTCTTGTGGCGTCCATTTCTAGTGTATTGTGATGGGAGCTATTACAACAGTGCTTAGTCTCTTCAAATGCAGCAGGGATGTTGCTTTGATAAAAATTAAAGTTGTGCATGCTCTATAATGGTGATTTCATGCGGCGGTAGGCTTTTTTTTGTCCTTTCATGAGCATTTATGGATTGTGGAGAATCGCCCACAAACACAATGGCATGGCAGCTGCCTCTTTGGAGGAGGGCCGTAATCCTCAGCAAGGCAGTTCCTGCAAAAGTGACAAGATTCATGGCATTTTGCCGTTTTATACCATGCCTCACAAGACTTGCCTCTGCTCTATTTGTCGCCCCTGCAATGACAAAGGGCCCTTTCATGAATTTCCATAACCATCTTGACAGTGCCTGCGCCAATCGTCAAAACCATTGTGCCCAATTCAAACATACATGCTGGCTATCAAGGGCATACCAGATTATGGTGAAGTGAGACCCGGCTACTACAGTAGATTAACTCATTTTAGCCTTCTTTTCTTCTCTGCTCCTTCCCAGTTGCATTTGTGTGTTGAAAATTAGATTTCTCAATGTACACGCCTTTAGCCAGACCTCTTCAATATATTTAGTATACCATTAGTTCCACCCGCTGAATATAATAATCAAAGTCAAGTCAACTGAATGGTGAACAACCACTGTATGATATTGCACAAGGTTCAATTCTGAGGCATCTTCTCTTTTCATTGTATCTGTTTTTTTTTTCTGGTGCTAAGTACATTTTTAAGGATTTTAATGATGAGTAATTCTGGGCTGCTGACTCCGAAAATGCCGTTTATTTCTTTGAATTGGCTATGGTTTTAGAAAGATTTACATTTTTGATAATGAATTGATATTTCATTTGGTGATAGTAAAAAGGCATTTATTCTTTAATAAAAGTGAAACGAAGATAAATTAAGGCCTTAATGATTGGTGCGTCTTAAAAGTATTTTGGGGATGGGGTTTAACAAGCCACAGCTTCAAACCGTCAGCTGTTTTGTGTTGTGTTGTGAGGTCTGTTGTAAGAACATGTACGAAAGGAAAAATAAACAACTAAATTAAACTAAGCAAGCTTCTTGTTTAGTGCTAATATTACCTAATATTTAGTTAGATAACTGTCTACTTTAGAATATCTTATTGAATGACGTAATTTTTGTAATTTCGTGAAATTGTTATGTCCGTAATTGTGCCTTGACTGTAGTTAGGGATTGATATTAGCATAGGTGAAAAATGTACTGGCATTCTCTACTTGAGTAAAAGTACAATTACATGTGTAAAAAACAACTTTGGAAAAAGTACTCACTCAAATAATTACTCAAGTAAAGGTAAAAAAAAAAAAAAAAGTACAGGCTCTGAAATGTATACGAATAGAAGTAAAAAAAAAACTTTTTGAGTCAACAGTGTTGAGTATCACTCGCTCATGTTGCTGGTCTACTCCTCGCTGATATGACTAAACCTTCTTTCATATTGTTGTCTGCGGCGTTCTTATCAAGTTCAAATTATCCTCTGTAGTGGCGGTGTGCACGCCATGTGATAGCGTGTCGTAGAGCCAATCACAAGTTGGGATGTAAGGAACAGTGTGCAACGCTTCATATGCTCGTCGGAGTCAGGAGACATTGACGGCTGCTTTTTCTTCCAGGTCAAGTATTTTAATAGTTTTCATGCATTTAAAAACAAAAGTAACGACCTTGTTTTGAAAAAGTATCAAGTCAAAAGTACACATACTCATATTAAAATCTAACGGATAAAAGTGAAAAGTAGTCTAAAAAAATAAATACTCAGGAAAGTACAAAGTACTTAAAAAATGACTCAAGTAAAGTAACAAAGTATTTGTACTTCCCATCTCTGGATATTATATATTAAGTTTTACTTATTTCTGCTCCCTTTCATTTTTTTTCTAAGAAATAAATTAATACAATAAAATGAACTCTCTCCCCAAAGATTTTGAGCTTGACTAGTTTTGCTGACGGTCTCTCGGGAATTAACACAAACAATTTCTGGAAATGAGGTAATTAAATACATGAGTTTGTTACATTAGACATTAAATATCGTGACATTTTTCTATAACATCTCAGTACCGGTAAACATCTATAAAATGGTCTTTTTTTTTCTTTTTTTATGATATGACATGGACGATTTTAGATCATTTTGTATGGAAAAAAATTGTGTCTTAGTCACACGATTTTACGAGATTCCACAAACACTAGAATGCTGTATTTAGAATATTATTCTTTAAACATATTATTGTAAAGAACATTTTTGGATTGACTTCCCCCTTTAATGCCATTTTTTTGGTGTTTTGAGGTGTTGCTTAGAAACCAGGGATGCAAAAAAAAGTGAAAATGTTGACCTTGCTTGCTGTATAGACTGACCCTTTGGTCTATCTCACTGATTGGCTCTAATGATCCATGTGTCCTCTCTCACTCTTTCCAACTGCTGTCGTACCGAGAAGACATTTTTATCTGTGTGCCCTATAACCCATTTCCCTGCAGCACAGGAGGATATTTAAGCATGTGTCGCATTGCTTATGAGGCGCCACATGGACCCGTCTCACCCTCTGGGCTTTGAGGATCCAGAGCAAATCAAAATCCATCCAACGTATATAATATCGTACCTCCGCAGCCGTAAATAGTTTTAATGTTACACCCGCATCAGTGGCAGGTTTTGGAAATTTGAGCTCTGAGTGACATCGCTTCCGTTGCGGTTGCCATTCTATCCATATGACATGGACTTAAAGTAATCTTCCACTTCCTAGTGTACATAAAAAGGCACGAGTCGTTTCCGCTCCCCATCTTTGAGCCGGTAACTTAAGTTGTTTAGCGGAAGAAAAGTGTCTTAAATTAAAAAGTGCACATTTGAAGTTATAAATGTTACACCTTCTCTGCAAGTGTCCACATTCCGTTCCATAGACTAAATGGGTGTGCAAAAGTATCAATTATACAGTATGTTCAGATTGTTCACTTGTAATATGTCTGTATAGCCCCAAATTCTACTCCAGAATTTCTCTGATTTAAAAAAATAATAATAATTAAAAAGAAGAAGAAGACAGAAAAAGGTTGTCAAGACTGGAGAATGGATTCTAATTTGACCCCTTTTCTGACCACTTTTTTAAAAAAAAATATATATTTTTTTTTTTAGATAAACTGGTTATAATCCCTTATTGGCAAATTATATTTGCTGTCTGCTTTTTATATTCGTTACACATTATACTACACAGAGAACAAGATCACAAACATGCAGGCTTGAGGAGAGAGTAAACGGGGGGCACAGATAATAATGTTGACTACTGCATCTGTTATATGTATTTTATTGTGAATGCCAGTGTAATGAGTATGTTAACTAAAACAAGGCTTAAAACTAGACCAATTGCATTACACTGTTTGTTTTGTAAATATAATGAGCTAATTAGGTCTGCAACAGTCAGGTTTTGGCACAACAAATGCAGTATGTTCTATGAAAAAGAGTTGTTTTATTTTAATATTGAAAAACATTGATGTGTTGTTTTATTTGTCTGAACTATAAACCAATAAGCATCCAAACCTTCCATCTCTTACATCGTATTTTGTGAACCCTGAACCATTTTAATGGAAAGTCATTGGCCACATTTTCTTGACACTCAGCTTAAAATCATTATAAATGTTCTAAAGCTGATTTATCTTTTCAACAACATAGGCTTCATAATATATGGAAAACATGGAGTATCAAGGGAATAAATAATGTGGCAGTGAAAGAGGAAGTCGGCATACTTTTCAAGGACGCCTATGTCAGCTTGTATCGGCGCTAGGCCAGAAAATTAATAGTCAAAGCTTGAATTCAGAGGCTCATCCTTGCATTTTTTTTAATGAACTGGATGAGATTCATATTTCTGCTGCTCCATTTTTTGCATAGTTGTTGTATAAAGCTAAACTCTTCCGCTCCTTTGATCAGCATCAGTGTCACTGTGTCACTCTTGATTTATCTTCGAGCCTCTTCTGGGATTCTTGTACGGTTCAGTGAGACACGTCACCGCCATTTGACCTCTTTGCGACAGCCTGTGTTGACCCAGACATTACTGATACTGTGCTGCATTCCAATGGCAACTGACTATTCTGCTCTAAATGCTAATGCAGTATAACACAGTGCACACTTTGCTTATACACTGTCTTGTGTGTCCTACTTTGTGTCACACAACTCTGATGGACGTGCCTGTTGGAATTAAGTTTACATTGGGGTTTTGGCCACAAGACTTTGTGCTGTGTACTGTATTATATTCACTGAATGGTTTAGCTGTGGTCTTGCAAGGTTATCCTGTTGCATTTAAATACTGTTCAAAAGAGCCCAGTACACCCACCAGTAAGATCAATCATTAGACGATTATATCCATCAACAAATATTAACTAAATGTGTGACCAGAAGGTCTTTTGGGACTTTTTACCTAATTAGTTTCAGCACCAAGCATATGTGTCGTAGATTTTTTGTTGGCCAGTGAAAAGAGAAAGAAAATATGGAGCAGGTTCCCCTTTTGGAGCTATAATGGATTCCACTCTTCTGAGAAGACTTTTTCATAGAGTTTAGATTTTAAGTCTCTGAGGCTTAATAAGAACCAGCATGCACAAACAGAAAAAGGTTTTCCCTTAATAGTTTCTATTAAAATAAATAAATAACAACAACTTGTTGATCTTTTGTAAAAACAACACTGACAAAAAGTTCACCTGCCAGTAGCCACAATTTAAACCTAGAAGGAGGGCCCACAAAATTATGCCTTAGTCTACCAACTAGACCTCAGAAAGTCTAGGATGCATAATTGTATATAACAGATTGTACACTAAGCCTTGTTGAGGCTATAACCAGGAGAATATAAACTTGTCTTTAGCTGGTCATTGAAAGCTCCATAAATGTTTACCTGTTTCAAAACACCTGGCTGCGAAGAAAAGTGATTGCAATAAAATCACTACAAATATTCTTGCAGCAAAGTGAGGTGAAATCTCCTTTTTAAAATGGTCTAATAAATACTGTACGTTCTATAAATCCCTTGGCAGTTCAGGTATTGTTTTTTGGGATCCTAGCTTAAAAATTAGCACTGTTCCCTACATATAAGCTGCGTGGCTGGGCCAGTGCGCTACCTAGTAGCTTTCCAAACATGCCCCCCCCCCCCCCCCGCCCCCATAAAAATAAACAAGTTAAAAAAAAAAAAAGGTGGAATGAGCACATAGCGTGGAACAGAAAAACTGGAGCGTATGAGGCAAAATTAATGGTACCACTGTCTTCAGTGTGAAAAACTGAGAGTGTGTCTATTATTATTGGGTTTTTTTCATGCAATGGGAATAAGCATTGTTTTACAAATGTTAAAACATCACATTCTGAAGCGCTAACCATTTGATTTTAGTTCCCCGTAAAGACCACTTATCACTCAATATATGTCTATGATCCCACCTGATCTTTGTGGCATCTGTGATCCTCCAAGTCGCAGAAATCTTCACAGCATGCTGCTGTCATCGTGACATCACCCACCTGCTTTTGCTTTCCTGCAGGGAACAAATTCAAAGGTTGGCCTTTTTATGCCTCCATGGTTGCCTTAGCAAGTCATGACGGTGTTTCCCACAGATTTGAAATCTACTTGATTGTGTGGACTCCGGCAGTGGGGATGGTTACATGTGGTATATCCTGTTGCGACACGTTTTTTTTTGTTTTTTTAAATATATTTTTAATACATTTTCTTGAAAACTTTTTGGATGGTGGCCAATTTACTTGGGTCGCACGCTCAAGTATTAACATGGTGTGGGAAACACTGCATGAAGTCATAAATTCTTAATTAGCACCCTTTCCAGCCCATGTTATTGACATTTTTGACCGCACAATTATTCAAAAAAAAAAAAAA
This sequence comes from Vanacampus margaritifer, assembly GCF_051991255.1. Lineage (NCBI taxonomy): Eukaryota > Metazoa > Chordata > Actinopteri > Syngnathiformes > Syngnathidae > Vanacampus > Vanacampus margaritifer. Next base: position 24,572,228 of record NC_135437.1, on the reverse strand, counting down.
TGGCAGTACTCTCAGAGCAACATAATCTCATTGGGTAAAAGGTCAAGATTGAGGCATATATATCAAACTAAAGTGTGATCATTTTCTGGCATAAAAATGTGAACGGATTTTTTGTGTGTGTTTTTGTCTCATTGAGTATTCTTGTTTCGTAACCGAACACATGTCAATGAGGTCTATTTGCACTCACACCAACACACTTGCCATACAGTCTGTTGGATCCAGAGGCCGCCCGGAGTGAGACGTTGCGTGTGCAGAAACCCTTTGTAGTAGTAATCCCCTTCTTACATCGGCCTTGATCATACATCCATCTCAGGATCACATGCCGTTGAGTGTCATTTGTATGTCTGCAGCTCTGATATGGTTTCACAATGACCCTGTAAAGCGATACAGCAGTAATTCCTTTTGTAATCTGAGCCGTGGCCATACAAGGAGGAGCTAATTATCACTGCAGAGGACATCAGTTACATTCCTTCACACCGTGACACATTTATTGCTATTTCAAAACAGACATCTTTTTTTTATTTTTTTTATTCGTCATTGTTCAACATATTAATTGGATTTTATTTTTGGGCGACTGCTATGTTTAGGAGATGCTGGAGCGTTTTGTGTGATGCTTAAGTGCACTTGAGTTCAATTCTTTTGAACCGATCTGCACTTTTGGGACTGAGTTGCTGACCTTGTAACTGTGACTGTGATTGTCATTATTCAGTTCCCAATGCCCAAAGAGAATACAAATGCTCCTTTAATAAAAGTGTTAAAACAATCACAGCTACTCTACTAAATAAACGAATGAACTCCATCTTGATAAATCACATGGAGTTGACATCAATCTCGGTGTGTAACACGACTGTAGCACAGCTGATCTGATTAATGAAGTGGAGCATGTGAATGGCAGGTTGGAATAGATCTCTCCCTGGTACGTGACCAGAGACCTTCAATCGTTTATGATTTCAAACGGAATGGCAAAAAAGTCTCAGTTTAAAACCGACTATTGGTATTTAATGTCAGGATACTGCATAAGAGTCATTAAAAGTACAGTGACATATTCCACATGGAAGTCTCTCTCTCTCTCTCTCTCATTCTCTCTCTCTCTCTCTCTCTCTTGCTCGCTCTCTCTCACTCAGTAGACTTGGCCTGGCCAAATATGCCAAATATTATAACTGTCTTTTAAAGTCTTACTTTATTGACAAATGAATGAATAATGACTAATTTTCTAAGACCAACCATTTTTACCATAAGATTGACTTATCAAGGAGCCAACTTTTTTTCTTTTCTTTTTTTTTATGGTTGGAGAAGAGGGGATTGAATCCACGTTGCGACCACGTCTCTAGTTTGGGAATGCAGAGCGCTACAAGCAAGTAAAATTTTCTCGGCCATCGACATTGCACGGCACCTTATTTGAACACTCAGGAAATGAAGTACGCAAAAAAAACTGACCTACTTTTTTGTTTTAAAAAATACACAATTTTTTTTAAATATATAACAACGATAACATGCACACCCCCCCGTACATCCCTCACAATTGAATTGGGAGTAGTCCATGGACTGCCAGTCGCAGTAAGAATGTTGCGTACGCCAGCTCCCATTTGTCACGCAAAGCGTCAGTCAAATTCAACACATGCAATTTGGTCCCATAAAAAACGGGCATTTTCATGAATTTATAAACCGAGGCGAACACCCGGACACAATGTAAAAAGGTGGACATGTCTGGGCAAAAAAGGATGTTTGGTCACCCAAATGTGCCATTTTATTAAGATATATCTCTCCAATGAAAGACGATTCAATATGTATCGGCATCGATTTTTAAGTAGAATGATTGAATGAATTTGCATCTTTTAAATCAAAACCAATTTTGCGATTCAAATTTATTATTATTATTATTATTAACTGTAAACTCAAATTGAAAACAAAATAAACCACTGATGTTATATGAAATGGTCTGGAGGCTAATGAATCCGCGGCTAGCAGGAGAAGCTAATAAACCTGTCTACATTGTAATCATTTATTCTTCTCAAACATCACAAATAAATGACTTAAATGAACAGGACTTATCAAAGTAATCAAAGTCATTTCTCCCCCAAAGGTTACTGGGAGCTAGAATGTAGCAGGTCAACACAAGAGAACAAAATTGGGAAGTAGAAACCAACCAAAATAATGCCACTAACAGTGATATTCATCACATTATAGAACTATGATCCACATGGTTGCTGGCAATCATCTCCAACTTGCATGACATTGAAACGCGCCTGGACAAAAGTACTTGGACTTATCTGTTTACCATGTGAGTCCATTTACCTCAGGGTAATATTTTTATTCTTCTCTTACTACATTAATCCTTGTTTTACCACCGTCATCCTTTCAGCAAAACGTTAAAGAAGAGGCCAAATACTCACACAATGAATTAATCCTTTAATACTGGCTGAGTCAAAGGATTGCACAGCCCACGTCTACAGAGTTGCCCTGACAGTTTATGTTAAATGATGACAGTTTAAACACCAAGAATTGTTTAAGGTTTGGGGGGGATATTTTTTTTAACATTTTCTTTAACACCAGCTTTGTACCAGCTTTACCAATCATTGGCAAGTTGGATCATTTATATTGTATGGAAATTGTTTTCTTTCTTTCTTTCTTTCTGATAATTGTACATTCCTATATTTTCCTTTTGTTAACATTCAAAATTTTATGTTTTGTTAAAAGATAATACCTTTACAAAGCAATGTGCATACCTGTATGTGCATACAAGCAAACAAAAAGGATCTGTTCCAAAAAGGTCAATCAACTTTGATTATCCAGTGAAAAAAAAAGACAAATTCTCTTTAGCTTAGTCTGAACATACTGAACAAATGACAATAGTCAACTCTGTAGACAATGGATGACAACGCTAATGCTAAATGCTAAATGCTATCTTGGTTGACTGTTCAACAAAGCTAAACAACTTAATGCACTCACCATCATTCAACCTTTTTTGCTCGGTCCCGACAGCTATTGGAAGCTGGCTGTGTCATTTACCTTACGCCGTTCACACATTGTAACATTCAAATATACCGCTAGAAAACTCAGCTTGCGTTGTTGGGGACTGCAGTGACTACATTTCCTATGAATTTTAGATGCGAAAGCAGGAAGTAATTCTAGTTCCGGTCACAGTCTGTTTTACGTAGCCAAAGTCCATCCTGCTGCCGATTACATGTGGATGTGAATGAGAATGGAAGTAATAGGAAGGAATTTAACAGTGGAACCCAAGGCTCAAAAACACGACTGGTGTGGTCTGGCCACCCTATGTATGAGTGAAGGTCGAACTTGCATACAGTGAGTTAAATTGTCTTTTACATATTAAATTGTATTGTTTTTTTTTTCTTTTTAGGTTTGCGTCAGCTGCATCTGTCTTTGGCAGAATGTAAATTAGGTTTAAGTCAGTGAAACTACTGTAAAGCACTTTGTCATGCATGTGTTGTACATCATGGAGCCCCAAAAGACTAAACTAATGCGTCATCAGTTTAGGCTACAGGCAAGGAGACAACCTTTAAAATACGACTGGGGTCAATGAGCTTGTCATGGGTGGGTAAGGCAAGAGGTGGGGAAAAAGAAAAAAAGAAAATGTGGACTGAGATGTCACTGTTTACTAAGCCAGTGTTTCTCAACCTTGGTCCTCGAGGCACACGATCCAGCCTGTTTTCTATGTCTCCCTATTCCAACGCAGCTGAGGATCGTTATCAGGCTTTTCCAGAGCTTGCTGATGAGCTATCATTGGAATCAGCTTTGGGAGGCATAGAAAACATGCTGGATAGTGTGCCCCAAGGATTGCTAGAAATTCGAAAAAGGGCCCAAATTTTTTTACGCTTGGAAGAGGTGAATTTTGAAGCGTATCGAAAAAAGGAAATTGCGAATTTTGGCTGAAACAGGTTTTGCAAATAAACGCAGACAAGACCGGTCAAAACGTGCAACATTTTACTACGTCACACGTACGTTTGTCGTCACAAAGTAATGGCGGACAATAAAGTAAGGTATGTTTGTGGGGGGCGACGAAACAGAAATCTTTTTGGAATTAATTCAAGAAGTGAATATTAATGAAAATTTAGATGGAAAACAGCAAAGAAACGCTACGGTTTATCAAGAATTACAAAAGCAAACACATACGACGTCATCTTCTTTTTCTTCTTTTAAATTACTGGAGGGATCACATCTCTACGGTGTATACCGCCACCTACAGCAGTCCCTTCTCAATAATCGCAAAAGAAGAACAGATGGAAACGGGTCAAATGTCAAATGTCCATTTTTCGCATTTTCAGTAAATTCGCTTAAAACATTCGAAACAATTGGATGGAAACCTGACTACTGTTTGCTGCTTCTCCGCCCGTGCATGCCCGTGTGTCGTCACCAGTGGGACAAAGTAGATTTCTACGTCTAACACACAGAATGAATATTTTTTATTCTGTATTAAATAAATCTAACAGAAGTATAATTAATCAGAATACCGAATACAGAAAGCTGATTGACTGGATGGGATGGGAAATTGTAGATGTTGAGCTGCAGATGGTGGAACAGATTTTTAAACCGAAAGTTTGTCATGGCAGTCACTGCGCAGATGAGAAACCTAGTCGACCGCAATAAAATGCAACAAATGCAACAAAACCTGACATTTTGTAATAGTGCTTAACCAATTTGGAAATAATTTTATGTGTGTCAAGAAGCTTTTATTTTCCTGAGCATTTCCCGGATTTCAAATTTTTTCACATTCTGCCCCATTTGGTGCTCATTTTGTCAAATTTTACATGGTCCTCATATGAAGTTAGTGTGTGTGTTGGCTGTTTCATCACATTTAAATATGGTGCGTGTAATGGTTATCTGCATTGCGTTCTACGGGTAGTATAAAGTTGCGTCTGGAAGTAAAGCATCATTATTGTTTGCTCCAAAGCTTCTTGGTATTCGCGTGTCATCCATATGTACACAATAGCAGAATGTGAAAAATGTGCCAAACCTTTGTCATAATATGAGGAATATGATGGACTCCATCAGAACGTGATGAGCCACGAGGGAAAGGACTGGCATCCGGGTGAGACCAAGGCCAAACCGTAGTGCACTTTGAACTTCTGGGACTCAGCTGCCCCTTCCCCTAATGACTCATCATGGGATAGACTATGAGAAATATCTGGAAGACTAATACAGAGAAAATAAAAATGGCCCCAATCCCACTGTGCACTTTGTGTTTGGCAAATGGGGCTGCCATGGCCACAGATGAAATATACCCCGGGCCCATAAACTGTCACATGTCCTGCAGTTTTCTGTGTTCAAAGGTTTGTAGGTCTTGAGGGGAAAAAGGGCCTATGGAAAATCTCATTTCATTTCATGCAATGGCTACTTGGCACATAATGTCAATCTGCAATTATCCTGTTCAAGGCCAGAACTGGGGTGTATCCCAGCTGACTTTGGGCAAAAGTTGTGGACTGATCGCCAGTCAATCACGGGGCACATAGAGAGAGTGAGGCAAGCATCCACACTGTCACTGATTGGGAAGTGAATCCAGGCTACGTGCACTGAAGTCAGGGGACTGCATCACAAGACCATCAGTGGCTTGTGCTCAAAACTAAACCACTCAATTACTGGTACAGCGATAGTTCTCATTGTTTCTCTCTGCTCTCGTGTTAACACCCCTTGTTGCAGGATATTTTAAGTGTTTTCTTCTACTGTGATGCTTTCCTTTATAATACAAACTGACCAAGCAGGTTTTACTTATCAGGTTCGGTCTTTTTGTTCTTCTTCCCTGCTGGATAATACAAGAGCAATTGTAGATGCAAGACTATTAAAGCTGTGAGTTAGTCATGTGTAAAATTACATTTTTCATTAAGTGCTGATGAATTATAGAACGCAGCTCTTGCCACCTTAATAAGGTCTAATTGTTTTTAGCCGTAATGAAAATCTGAAACTGAACCATGCAACAATAAAATAAACAAACCATATTTTCAGAAAATCATCATGCCGACGAGGCTATTTTTGACGTCTATGACGGAAGTTATGCTGTGTTGTGTTACATGTGGTATTAACATCGCAAGACACTTAGATTGTTATGTTTATATTATCGGTCTATGTCCTCCCACAAGTTTCCAGTGTCAAGGTTATACTGTGAGTGAAGGTTCAGACCAATCATGGTCCTTTGAAGAAATATTCACAGCAACTTTATAAAACAAAAAAAAAACGTTTTATGGTTTAAAAGTGGAAGTCGATGAGATTACTGCAGATGGTTAGCAATGCATCCAATTTTTTATTATTATTATCATCAAAAGAAGAGTAAGGAACCTGGCTGAACACTTTTCTGAATGAAAAAATGTTTTACACTTCTCTCTTGATTGGCTTCAACAAGACACTTGCAGCCGCTTTCACACTGCCTGTAAAAGCTGGCGTGTTGCACCTGTTTTCCCTCAACGTTTCCCCCTCCTCTTCGTGATTCCGCCTTCTGGGGTAGTATCACGGCCGCAAAAGTGGCAGGCTGCACCTGCTTGTAAGAGAATGTCGGATAAAACGTTATCCAGTGTTCTGCTCCACTCTTCACTCCTCTGTTTATTTCCTTTTCGTTTCTTTTGTGTCCTCAATTGCTCAGTTGTCATCCTGCAGACAACTGTTTCTCCTGAGTCACAATGTGCTGTTCTCTCATCTCGCTATGCCGCAAACCTGAAGCAACAGTGCAGAACATATTATTGATTGGAGTAGATTCGTGATTCTGTGCAAGGTTCAGTAGGGAAATTACACCAGAAGTATCCTTCAGGCTGCTTGTGGAGTCTGTCTGCAACATGCATACTTAGAGCCCCACTGAGCTCTGATAGATGAGTGAAACTGAGATGAGAGAGCTGCACATGACTTGTCCATTCACCACATATTTAATGGCCCTCGGAAGCTCTCCAGTAAAAAACAACCTGCTAGATTCAAACTAAATACGAAAATATTGCGTTTTTTATTAAACTTGTGATTATTTGTCATCCTAATCATGTGTTGTCAAGTCATGTAAATAAAAAGGATAAAATGATTTGCCAAAATTTCAAGGTCAAATGAAGAATTAAAATTTAGTGTGAATAAACGAGTCACACCCCTGATCGGTTAGCTTTTGACAATAATGTATTTAAGTCCAAGGGCCAAAGCCATAATGTTTAAATAAAGAGATGTTGAAACAGCCTGACACAAATATTTGACAAGCTGCTGAAAACTTGAAAAGATGAATGTGTCCCGCCAAGTGCCTTGATATTATTTTGTGCTGTGAAAGCTTTTTCAATAATACACTAGACTAAGTTTACATGTTTTAAATGATTAATACTTCTTCCCGACATGCCTTAACTTTTACCAAATGTTATGGCGATTAAACGATTAGTTCAGGATTTGTTTGTTGTGAAGTCAGCTATCTTTGCCAAAACTATTTTCTCTCTACCATTAAGTCAAAATGCATGCTCTCCCACTGGACTTTATTAATTTGTTTGTTTTTTACTCAATTGTGAAACACAAGAGGATTGGATCAGGATGTCTTCGACAACTGTATCTTACTGGATTTTTCTAAAACCGTCCAATTGAAATTCTCCCCCCCCCCCCCTCTTGAGTCTGGAGACCGAGCTAGTGGTGAAGAAACAGCTCTTTTAGCAGTCAATGTGGACAATTACACTGTTATTATTATGGCCCGACTGACAAGGAGCTTTTTGAGGCCGATGCCGATTTTGGGCAGAAAAATATATCAAATAAAGATTAATTGGACGATTAAGGTAAAAAATATATATGCCTAAAATTAAATGTCTCCTCTCACTGCATTTCAATAGCCGTCAATTATATGCAGAATGTCAATATTTGCGGGCCAGCCTGATCAATATTTCCTGCGAACAGTGGGTGTCAACTGTAAATACATTGTTTAAAAAAAATAATAATTTTCTTTTCGGGTCCCAGAACGCATTGTGTGGCGCAATACATTTAATTAATGAACTTATTAGGAGATGAATCTTTCTCATATGTGTGTTTGTGTTACCACTTAGCAGTAGTTAAATTGGCATTTGGCCAATGATTTTGGCCAATGTTTGAAGGGCCATTATCATCCGATTTAATCAACCGCACAATTGATGGGCCGGGCCTTATTCATTACTGTTTGTCGCGGTCCAATATGGAACAACTTAAATGTTACACTAATGCTGCTTTTATTTATTTGTATCATTTAAAGGATGGTAGCAGTAGAGTAATCACCTTGATATTTCCACCCCTTTTAGCTTGAATTCTCCACTGCCTAGACAGATTTGGGGAGGCACCTTAGATTAGCGAGTGAGGTCAATTATAAATCAAAGCCCTGTATTATCTTGTCAGTTTAGTGTGTGACTCACCGGCACTATTTAGTATTTGACCCTGACTACGCCTTGGAGAGTGCTCGGCATCTTAAAGTCCCTTCTGGTTCGTTTGGTGACAATTCTGGAGCCAGCTCATTGCCAGTAAATTGCATCTCCTTACATGAATGCGGGTAGTGCTGTAATGAAGAACACAGACCCACTACCAACTGCAGCTGCAGTTCTTCAACTGTAACCCACATCAGAAGGCTACCTAATATTTCAGCCTGTTTTGCAAAATGGCAGAGAAATTACCATCTGCCAAATGGATTGTGGTAAATTTATAACAACAGGAGTCTAACAATATTTGGACTGTGAATAAAAATCACAAGGAATTGTACTTGCGAAATGTCACACTCTTTTACCCCCAACTCTAAAGCACCAGAGACATGCCATATAACTGGGAGGCACGTCATGTCCTCTTTTAGTTTTTAATCACTGTTGAATTCATCTCTGACTTCTCATGTCCCCTGACAGCATAAATTGCTGAACATGTATAGTCAAAGCAAACACAGCGATGAGCTTATTAAAGACACTGGGAGTGGAGAGGTGGAGCTTGGATCTTCCTTCAGCTGCTGCATTGGCTGTCTGCTCAGCAGCAGGGAGGGCTTGCAAGAGGGAGAGAGAGAGAGGGAGAGAGTAACAGAAGGGTAGGGAGTGTAGTGCTCTTGCTGGGAAACAGGCAATGCCAGTCAGCTGCGTCTCTCTTGAGCGGCACATCAGTTGGGGCTGCAGCTACCGGGAGAGCCGAGCACCGGCATTGCGGGGGCAGAGCTGCTGATTGCAGCACGCTACACTCGAGCAGACAAGCGTGCTTAGAGAAGCACGGGCAGGAACGTTGGGAAAACAAATTGCACGTCTCGCAGAAGAGAAGCTGAAGAGAGTGTGAGGGTGAGAAAAGTTACCGGGTCAGCAGGAGTGGAAGTGAAGCAGCTGAGAAGGACTGGGTTTCAACTTGCAACTGGGAACGTATCAAGGAAAAGTTACTTTGTCTTAAGAGATGAGTAATACTCTTAACAGGAGCATCCTTCAGAGCTACTAAAGGACACTCAAAGCAAGACATCAGCGGCAAATCGAAGCGCGTGTTTTTGCAAAATTACTCAGATCAGATGTGTGATTTGAGCTGGATATAATTTGATTTTAATCTGTGCATTTTTTCCTGCCTGGGAAGCAGTGGAGACTTAGAGGGCACGTTGTTCTGTCCTGTCACCTCCGAGACTATGTTAGACTGTGCGTCAGGGAGATCTTCATCAGCTGCAGCAGCCCTAGAGCATGGAGAAGTCCAGCAGTGAGGAGTCAGCCATTCATCGTAGCCCTTCAGTAGATAGCTGTGACTCTGATTTCCCTCAAGCCTCCACGTCTGGCCGCCCATTTGGTGGCCGCGGCTTCACTGCCGGCGCTTTCTACGGCTCCACGGGGGCGCGTAAAAACACCCAGCAAGGCCAGGCTGCAACAGCAGCGGCAGCTGAGGCCGGCACAGGAGACAAGAGCAACAACAAGAACAGCTCACCCAAAGGGAGCAAATACGTGGTCTTTTACCTGGATCTATCCTTTGTGTTCCTTTTAGAATTCAAGAAGTTTAACATGGCAAGAGGCTGCCTCTGCTGCTTGAAGTATCTGATGTTCGTCTTCAATCTCATCTTCTGGGTAAGTGCCTTTTTTCTTCATCTCATCACTCAGTCAAGTAAATGTTTTGTCATTTGAATGCGTAATAGCAAATGTGATCAAAAGTTGACAAAGTACAGCACAATCTGTATTGCATGTGAAGGTTGCTGCTTACGGTGTGTTTTAAGAGCAAAAATCTTGAAGGGTGAAGGCAGTGCAGTCATGCGTTTCTAATTATTACATCAGAGGGTCTGCGCCTGTTGGAGTGCAGGTTGCTATTCTTGGATGTCATGACACAGGCAGTGGCATTGCACCAGCTCTTCTTTTGTATGTGGTCAGAGGAGGGGAGGGAATGGCAGTGTAGGGTACATTATGGTGGCATGGATGAGAGTTCAGAGGGGACACTTTTAGGATGGTTGGATAATTTTATGTTTTAACAACATTCTTTTAGGCAAACATAACAGCTGAGGTTGAACCCAACACTTTGAAATCATTATTTTGCAAGTGATTTATGCATCTTGTCATTACTCCATTCTTCAATGTGTTTGCTATTAAAAAATAAATAAATAAATAAATAAAAAATCATGATCTAATAGTGCTCTCAAAGCCAATATGTGCCGAGTGATTGACTTCAGAGAAAAGCAAATAAGTGTGTGGTTGGCTCCACTGGGTGGCCAAGCATGGGCATCTTTTGTAAAAGTGGGAATCCCTTGTTTACAGAGTGGATTATAAGGCTTATGGGTTATGGGGCCAGCCTTTTGTGTGAATGCAGCCAAGCTTGAAGCATAAAAACATCCCATATCCATATCAACCGTATCCCACCATGCCACTGGATCATGAGCCGGTTCGAACTGGGACACACTGGAGGCTATCGAGATCATTAGCCAAAGCCCAGCTGTGAACAGGTCAGCATTGAAAAATCTCACACGTACGCATTCATCACACAAACCAACAACTATCTCTTTGCCCAATCCCCATACAAAAAAAAAAAAAAAAAGAAAAGTAAAAAGAACAGGGCTGCACATTGACAAACTTGAGGCTGCAAAGAGCAGTGCTGTGTGCTGCTTCAGGGCAAGTTGCAGTATCTATATCATCCTCGTATCATTACTCATTTCACAGAGAGAAGAAGCAAGTAATTGGCAGAGACGAGCAAAATGCCTTGGGGGGACTCTTCACTGCACACTGCCTTGATGTAAATGTTAGTGCAGGAGAATGAGAAGGCTCTGAGAGGCTTAGTTGATGGGGGATTCTTTCAATCTGACATTGATTTACCTTGATACAGCATCTCTTGTGAACCCTTTATATGTGTACTACAAGTACTACAAGTTCTCAGGCTTTGTCATGTTTTGAGTTACGGTTGGGGAATTTAACATTGTCATTATGCACATTATCAGAAATAGCATACTGGGTAGAATCAAGACTCAAAGGTATTTTTTTCTAAATAAGGTTGTCAAAAATAAATATATCAGATGTAAGGAATTTGGCTGAATATTAGCTAATATGCCTGATTTTATGGGAGTCATAACCACTGCAGTATGTCCGCCTAGAACATAGTTTTGTCCATGTGAGCAATAATCAGACCAGGGTTCTCTTTTGACTGTTTAATATTGCTTGTGTGTGTGTGTGGGGGGCGGGGGGGGGGGGGGGTGCAGGTCCAGAAGAACAAAATATACAAATAAAATAACATTTAACATGAACAATTAAATGTAAATGTCTAGTCTATACAATGCTAATTAGCTGAGGTCAAATTAACCTCAATGTACATATATGATCTACAGTCATTAATAACGTTTAATACTGAGGCACTTGATAATGCACGCATTGTGAAATGAGTCTATTTGTGAAGGAACGTGTTGTGCTTCCCTTGCTCCGGCGATTAGCGTGGGTCTTAGGCGGCCAAAACATGCATATTTCAAATTAAACAGCACTAATAAACTAACCACCAGAGAGTGCTGGAACTGCACAAATACAAAATAATTTTTCCTTTTTAACAGATGTGCTGATTTTGACGATATTGTGGCAATTTTAATATTGCAATTATGTTATTATCCCTCCATCGCCATTGATTAAGTACATATGCAAAATGAGGTTTGGTAAAACCACCAGATGCACTCTTGACTCATTCTTGACTAATTAGGGATCTGAAGAAGAGCAGCATGATTTGTAAAAAAAAAAAAAAAAAAAATGCAGATGCTTTAGGAACAAATCATCAGGGCGAAATTCTTCCTATCCCATCAAAAATCAAACATTATTGGGATTTTTTTGTATTTTTATCTAGTAGTTGATAGTGGAACGTCATTCTTTCTGTCTTCGTGCCAAGTGGATTCTTCATTGTGATATTCATTGCCAGGGTTGGGAGGGTTACTTTTAAAATGTATTCCGTTACAGTTACCTACTAAACAATGTAGTTAGTAACGTAATCCAAGTACCATCATTTTAAATTAATGTTACTTGATTACTGTGGATTACTTTTGAATTACTCCAATACCGAGTATGCTCATGAAGACAAAATAAAAATAAATATCACCACAATATATATTCTATACAATGTGCCCCTGCTGTTTGCGGGTGATAGGGCAGCCTACCAATAGAAAAATGTCTTGTATAATTGGCAACCATTAACATGTATGTACAGGATTGATTGATTGCTTGATTGATTGCTTGATTGATTGAAAGCCATATGCTGTTTTTGAACTGTCACTGAAAGCAACCACACCTCACAGTTTAGACAGGCAGGCAGGCAGGTAGATGGATGGATGTATGGATAGATGGATAGATAGATAGATAGATAGATAGATAGATAGATAGATAGATAGATAGATAGATAGATAGATAGATAGATAGATAGATAGATAGATAGATAGATGATACATGACATAAACTGCAAAATGAACTTTTATCCCAGTCACAAGTTTAGCCTTATATATACAGTATTCTGTATGATGTTTAGATAGTGAATTGGTGGGAGAAAGATTTGTTTGGAAGGTGTAACTCATATTATGGTGTAGGCTAGCGGGCTAGCAAAAAGCCTTCAATCAGTCAATATATGTAATTTGATTACATGTTTTTTCTGTAAATGTAACAGGATAGTTACATTTTTTGGGGTAATCTGATTACATAACGGCGGCTCGTGTATTACGTTACTACCCAAGCCTGTTCATTGCATAACTACAGTTCTCTTCAACAGAAATAACTTCATAACCCAATAAAAAGGACCAAGCCATGTTTGTAAGCAGTAGTTCAAAGTGACTCATAGCAAAACTGACCATAGAAGCCCCACTGAAGATGACAATCCATTGCAACTGACTCAGGGTTTGGGTGAATGTAATCAATGGCCTTCATCTCACTGGTCTGTCCACTACAGTAAAAACTATACATCTGCTTACTCGGACACTGCAGTGCAATTCTCACATGTGCAGCCAATTTATTTGACAGACTAATGTGAAATATGGCTAATATAAATGTGCGAAGTGTGTAACTATGATTTGAAAGTGATGGCGATAGTAAATCATGTTTGTGCATAAATAATATGAAATGACATTCCGCACTGAGTGACAGCTAGGAGTAAAACTGCACCAAGCGATAAAAAGTCATCTTTCAAGAGAGACTGCTATAAGAAGCCAAGAAGCCTCCTCTTTGATCAAGTATTTTTTTTAGCTCCAAATAGTGATTCGGTCTCCACTGAGCTTAGAGCAATGTTGTTGTGACTCTTCTCAGTCTTGGGCCAGTAGCTCAGGGTGTAGAGACGGTCGTTCAGTAACCAGAGGGTCGGCTGTTCAATCCTCGCTCTCTTCAAGTCATATGTTGTTGTGTCCTTGGGCAAGGCACTTCACACACATTACCTCCAGTGTATGGAAGGTGCGAATGTTAGGTGGCGGTCGGAGGGGCCGTAGGCGCATACTGGCAGCCACGCTTCCGCCAGCTGTGGCTACTTAAGTAGCTTACTGCCACCACAGTGTGAATGTGTGAGTGCATGAATAATGTATCCATTCCATTGTAAAGTGGCACTGAGTGTCTTGAAAAGCGCTATATAAATCGGATGCATTATTATTAGAGAAAAGATGAATTGCCTACACACACTTCATTCTTAATCTTTTTCAATTTATAGCAACTTAAAATGAATGCACGACCTCCCTATGTGAAGTCCATTTTTCTCATTGACATGAGAAAATATAAGAATCAATGGTTTTAAAAGGGCATGTGTTCAGAGCTATGAGCAAATACTTTGCACATTGGAATAACATAATTCCGTTTGCTGCGTGTCAGTTATGGCACATTGTGCACGTTTAACAGATCAGAAGCAGCTACGGTGTACAATAAGTCAACTTTAGCAGCTTTTACCGGGGGCAGTCTCAGGGAATTTGCTTGATGGCATTTACTTCCCCGGTGTCTCGAAAGCTCAATTTGAGCTTAACCCCCTTCCTGTGGCAAAATCTCAGCACTGCTGCACACCCTTTAGAATAATAGCTTTGAATTTCCATTTTTTTTAGGCAAACTAACTTTCTGCCTTCCTATGCAAAGGTTTTAGCTTCAGCACACCATTAAGTGGCTATGTGCTGTCCACTGCCCCAACTCAAGCCCTGTGGTGCTATAACTGAATTCATACCACAGTAATTTTCTTTTAATGAGCATCCACTACTCATTCAGTATTTACTTACTTCTACATGGATTGATATTAATGTTTTCGTTCCACTCTGGGCCCATTTAACTGCAGTTTAATCAGTGTCCTGAGGGAAACTAATTAGGTGATGATGGGTCAGACTGCAGCTTGCGGTTGTTAAATCTCCTTTGTTGAAGACAAGAAAGAAAGCTTGTATTTTGGATTGTGGTGTAGGGCCGGGCGGTCCCAGTGGAAGGTTGGAAAGCCTGTGGGTTGCTACAAGTCACCTAAGGGTCATTCATGATTCTTAAGCATTCATTGATGTCAGGTGGGAGGGTGAGAGGTATGGATGACATTCGTGAGACTCTATACAAGTTGGCCTCTAAATATTAGAATTCTTATCTCAGCACTGAGGAGGGAATATTGCACAGTATTGCCAAACACTGGGGATTCTTCTTTCTGGACTTTCATGCATCTTGTGTACACACACCTTAACAACCTTCTTGAAATAGACTTACACTCATCATCTCCACTTTGGCAGTCTTACAGTGGTAACTTGAAGCACAAGGTAAACAGGGGCAGGCACTCTAGGCATCCCCATCCATGTGCTCATTCTCAGACCCCCCCCCCCCAGCAGTTGTTCATGACCATCTGGCTCCTCTTTCTTATAAGGGATTAGAGGAGTCTGATCTGTAGGGGGAGTTTCGGGCAGATTAGAGCATTATTGTTAGGGTTGAGAGAGACCAGGGCTCCTTCGCATAGCTCCATGCTTGAAGCCAACAATCATCAGAGTGAATGGCCTTTATGCCACAATTGTGTGCAATTTAGCGGGAGAAGGAGCATTCATCAGTTGCTGTTCGAATGGAAGGATAGGATGAATGCATCAGTGAGGACATGCATGCTATAGTGAGACTGTCTGACCTCTTCGCCTGCAGTGTGTCCCACAACTTCCCTCATAATCTCTTCCATTTGTGGTTCACTCTCATGTGTCATCTCTTGCAAGTGACTTGCAGTGGAATTGAACAGTTTCACTCACTTTTGATAGACCAAGACAATGTTTGAACGCCAATACAAAAGCTGTCACAAATTCAAATTTGTGTCACCTTCGGATAGACAAGTCAAGGTAGCTTTAGCGTTAAAGACATTTAAAAGTAGCGTACTAAAATTATTAAAAGAATGTACAGTGCAAGATCAACATTTTGGAAAACATGATGAGGATTGTTTTTAACCAGGATTTAAAAGCATTTACACTTGGGGCTGACTTCACTTCTATTGGCATCAAATTCCATCTGCGTGCAGCATAACAGCTATACGCTGAGTTGTTATTAATGTGGCATGTTACAGAATGACCCCAAGTTTCAAATGCTTATACTGGCATTGAAAATGGGTGGGAGTAATAAATGAGTAGTCATCCACATTTATGTCCCTTAGCAAGGAACCAAACTGCTCCCCAAGCAGCCACAGATACACCAATCTGACTTCGGCCAAGTGTGATCAACGCCTACCCCCTGTGGCGTCGGCCCAGACGTTGGCACATTGCGTAGAAAAATGATGTAAATACACACCGCACCGACACGACTATTACATACCTTCAGCGCATGCGCGAGAAGTAATTCCCCTCCGTACCATCGCGGCGGTAGTCATTATTCCTAAAGGCAACCGGCAACCTCTTTACGGGGGCGGGATATAAAAACGTAAACAACTCATACTGGTGTTGACAGCGGCGCCGGGGTAAACGCCAGCTGGTGAAGCGAAAACGGGCGCTGGAATAAGCTTCGCCCCCTTCTCGTTCTTGAACGCATGGATGTACTCCGTTGTGGCGTTTCCTGGACCCTGTCAACTCCTGGCTGCTACCGATCGTCCATTTACCCGAAAAGCTTCGGCCGTGCTGCCCTCCGTGTTTTGGGCAAGGTGCCGACCTCCAGCTTCTGAACGAGCTTCCTCAAGACCGCCGGACGGAAGGGCCATGCACCCCTGCTGCTCCCACAAGGATCGCGCTGTTAAATGTGCGGACAAACAAAACATTTGTTTTGAGGAAGTTTTTTTCCTTTCCAACAACTTGGATTTCTTCTCCCTGACGGAGACCTGGACTGTCGCTGGTGAGTCCACTACCAATATTGAAAAACTACCGCCTGGCTGTGCTTACTTGGAGGCTCGAGGATGTCGGGCCGAGGTGGAGGAACGGCGACTATTTAAAAACAAAAACAAATCAAATTTAAATGTATACAATGTATCGATCACAGCTTTGTCGGCCAAACTGTCACAGTGCTGTGCTGTATCATTTACCAACCTCCAAAATACAATTTGGACTTTTTAAACGATTTTGCAAATCTTCTTGCCGAAATCATGCTGAAATATGATCATATCCTCTTTATGGGGGACTTTAATATTCACGTGTGCGGTCCTGAAAAAAATAAAGTTGAGTACTGTTTATCCATGTTATTATTTGCTCTTCTTGCCCCGTGCCGATTCAACATGTCAAATTTGCTGGAAACGCCCCGCGACGTATTCCGACTCGATCCGACTTCACAACAGCAATTTATACACTGATCAGACGGCGCATGCCATCCGCCCACCGCTGTCCGACTCCCAACGTCAGATTGGTGTATCTAGGCCTTTACTTTACAACTCAACGTCTCAACTTTTGTCAGAACCTAAATTATCCTAAAAGTTTGGATCAGGATCAAATCTTAAACTATCATTGATACATGAACAGAAACAACATAAGCCTAGCCTAGGCCGCACAAAGGCAAAGCAGATGGCCAAAATGTTAGCATTCAATAAAATTAAATTGACAAGAAATCAATCAATGTGGAGGGATTATTCGGAAAACAACTACGTGAACCGATGTCTGCAATGATGCATGTATGGAATGTGATCATAATAAAAGCCTGCTTGACAGAGATAATAATAAATATTTCTGAAAGTTTCAATCAAGTGTTGTTATTATTATGAAGTATTAATATTTTCAACACAGTTCCTCTGTTGGATATCATTAGCTTGTCTGTACGTATCTTGTGCCTCCTAAGTATTAATGAATTAAGTGTGCTTTAGCATTTATCTACTTTAGTATTTCACATACTGAAGTGCATAAGCACCATTTTCCTTAATTGCGGTTGTAGTGATATAGACTTTGCCTTGTGGGGCCATTAGTGTATCAGAATCTAAAGCCTCATCTTATATTCATGTTGAAAAGAAAATTGTCAGCTCAGCAGTCTTGTTCTCGCCTGTACAACGAGGTAGCGGTATCAAAGCTCTCCTTTCTATGTGCAGATAAAATAACCATGATAAACTTTCCTGAATTCAAAACACTTACTCTGGAGGCTGCTGCTGGATTTCTGTGCTTCAATACTTTATGTATGACAATTTGTCTGGTTTCCATTTTCCATATCAGCACCAAACATTCGCACCCTACATACACCAGTGTGAGTAGCACTGGAGACAATGTGTGTGAAGTGCCTTGCCCAAGGACACAATGACACATGACTCGGGGAGAGCGGGGATCTAACAGCCGACCGGCTGGTTACTGAACAACCGTCTTTACACCCTAAGCCAAAGCTGACTTCTAGCCATCTTCACGTAGACGCCATGCTGTTTACTTGCATCTCAGAGCATCTAATTAGCATCCCGTATAGATTGTTAGACCTTGATTCAGATTGACTGACCTCGTTGGCAAATATCTCAGTACGCTTGCTTTGTCCATTTGCATCATCAAGGGAGTTGACTCTAATTTACACATCTCTGTCGCTCCTTCGATTTCTTGTCTGTGTTGTGTTGTGCTGTGCCGCTGAGGCCCTTAACACACGCTGCAGATCAACTTATCCGCTGTGTGCTTTACTACTGGGGATAGAGGTAACACAGGAGGATTAGTGTTGCTTGATGATTCACATGCAGTTGGTAGGTGGAACTGGTGAGGAAGAATGTAGTCCCCCTACCCGACTCGTGACTAAATTGACTGTCTGTAGACGATAGCAGTGGTTTACAACAAGGGTGTGAGAGATCATCCAGTGTGACGGAAAAGTTATCCAGTTTCCCTTAATTTGTTCACAATTATTATTGCATTTCTACTGTATGTTTGTTTATCTGACTATCAGCATTGTGTTCAATTAAACTGGCCCAGATTTTGACACTGACTAAGTCAGTTTGTGAGTAAACTGAGTCAATCATCATTACTTCAGTATTCATACTTTTTGTGCCATTGGTGTTTGGTGGTGTGCCATTTTTAATGTAAAATGTTGAGAAAACTGTAGTAAAAGACTCATTCACTTGGAAAAGGCTGACACAATACAACCAAGAAAAGCTGCATAATTTCTTTGCAACACAAATTCATAAAGTCTACAATTTCCTAATTCAATTTGTGTTGAAATCATGTGTAAAATTTGAAAATTAAAATGTTTATTAAATTAATACCTAATATACAATAAACACACAAAAATACATACAACTAAATATAATTAACAAGTACCCAGCTGACATGTGAAAAGTATCTAGGCTAGTCAGACAATATTTTCACCCATAATATAAGAGGTGTGTTCCAGGACTGGTTTCACAAAACATATGTGTCAAACTCGAATTAAACTAACTACTCAAACTACTCAATGTGGCCTAGATGACCAACTAGCACAGGCTTCACCAATTCCGGTCTTCGAAGTTCGGAGTCCTGCAGGTTTTAGATAATCATCTTATCAGCATGCCTGATAACGATTCTGATCTTTAGTATGAGGTGTGTTGCTAGGAGGAAACATCTAGAACCTGCAGGACTCCGGACCTCGAAGACCAGAATTGGTGAACCCTGAACTAGTACGCACAGTATACAAAGAGATTGTGCATGTTGGCTTTGTGCTTGAGAAGATATGTAGCAGAAAAACTTGGTTGTTTCTGGTCAAGAAGAGCATCTCGGTGCTGCAGCAGCCCAACCTGGCTCCGATTTGTATCTTCTTTCCCAAGCTCAAAAGTTCCAAGATCAAGATGGCCGTGAGGCCGATGGTACGGAAGATCCCGGGGGATTGCAGGAGTGCATGAAAGAATGGCAGAAAAGGCTTGGAAAGTGCATTAGACTCCAGCATGAATACTAAAGGGAACAAATTGTCATTTGTATTTTGGAGTTCACATCACTGACATCAGGCTTGGGACTTTTCTGACACACTTTGTAGTTGGCACGCGGTGGAATTTAGAGAATGATTATTTACTTAGAATCATTAAGGATATTCCACATTCCTATACCAGGATAGTAGTCAATTGCTCAAAATAATTCATACACTGTACAAATACTCCAGTCCAAGGTACTATAGTCACCACAATAAAGCCATATGGAGTAAAATGTTACTTCCATGCTGTCATACAGGCTGTAAAAATGTCTTTACAACCATAAATTGTTGACCATAAAAACAAAAATACTCCGTCTTAAAGTTAATGAAGTATAAGTAAAGGTGATTGACATGGCAGACGCACCACACAAAGGTATTTCTTTTTAGCATTCTAGTCAGACAAGTGTAAAAAGAAGTTAATCACTTGATACTGTAAAAACGAAACACTGGATTTACTTAGAGAAGTGATTCTCAGCCTGCGTGCTGCGAGAGATCATCAGGTGTGCAACGGGAAATTGTCCGATGTCATGTACTTTGACCGGAAATTAATTTTTTTTTTATGAAATAGTTATTGTTGATTTTCCTATGCCAACCAAGTATAGCAAAAGCTCTTTCACTAGATGACAGAAGATACATAATTAACTTGTATATACACATTTTTTTTTAATCGCTCCGATGTGAAACGCTTACTTAGATAACAAATGATGATGATAAGTTTTTCTGCTTCAAATGTGAACCTTCATCAAGCTCAATCGTATATTCTTCTTCTTCCCAAATGTCAAGCAAAAGAAAAAAACATGGCCATAGTTATTCTTGTGATGCTCTGCCAGGCTGATGATTTAGACGGCCTTGTTTCCCATAAAAAAAATATTGAATTCCTAAATGTATGACCGTAGGGCCTTTCTTAGTTCCCTCAATTAGGATTCAAACAACTTTGTTTGCAGCAATATTAAGGTGAAATGAGCAAATTGCCGCCTTAATGCTGCCGCCCCGATAACACAGCAGATGTGTGTCAACAATGTGATGACGAGACAGGTGAGGAATGAGGAAACACATGGATCAACACTCAAGCAAGTGATGTTACTCTGTATTCTGTGAAAGAACCTCTCTGATACACATCACACACTAGCGCCTCTCCCATGAGAATTAAATGCATAGGGACTACTATCTGCTATCCATTATGCATGCCTTAAAGTGCCCCCACCCACTTCCACATGTCCCAGAACTGACTTTATTAGTTCAATATGTTTATGGTATTATGTAATATTAGTCAGATATAGTGTTGGTAAAATAGCTTGACGACAGAGTACATGACTTTATTTGTTCAAGCCCAGAAACACGGAACCACAAATGTTCTTATAAGAACTGTCAACTGACAACTGAGAAAGTTCATCTGTGTCATTTGTTCTGCATATGTACACTTAATCTTTCGACTTTCACCACGACAAAGTGTCCAACTGTGCACTTCCAGCTCCAAGAAACTCACAATTGCTTCATATTTGTCCAAATTCAGAACCCATAAATATACCTGAAGGTCACATACTAACAAGTATTGATCCTGCTGTTTTTTCCTTTTTGAAATTGGTTCCTCTGCAAAGGCTGTTGACTTGAATGTCATTACTAAATAATTTCACAGTTTAAAAAACAAACTTGGTCATGTGGCCTTGATATAACAGTGACCCAGTTAAAATCTAATGCCAAACTATTTGCTAAGGTCACAATGCTCCTGAATTCTGTCTGTGACATGTAGTAGATTACATCTGCTACCATTTCCGTTATAGTTTATCTTGCGAACATTTCATTTAATACTGGTGCAGCTAACCATGATGTTTACCCACCAACCAAACAAATCAAGCGTATCCTTGTGCATGAGCGGCCGTAGTTCATCATCACCTTGTCTTTTCACCTCAGGAAGACCAATCAATGCTAATCTGCACCTAAGCAGTGAATTAATGTGAATGTTCCTGCTTGCAAGTTGAACGACTCAGCATTTTTTGGGCACCCAAAGGCAAATCACAGTGGAATCAATGTTTCACGATCAGACTTTGCTGCTGCTTGGAGGCTGGAGAATATCATATCATGCCTTCTGAGAGCAAATACATTCCTTCCTGACTCATGTTTAATTAAGAGTGTATGAAGAGTATAGTGCTGCAAGTTCTGAAGATGAGCACTGCATTTTAATATCAGAAGGTTTTCTGTGAATAAGCATCAGATGGTATTAATATTGTACCGCTCACCATGGTATTAGGTAAATCATTCTATTTTTTTTTTATGTACTCTACGGTTAAAAAAAAAAAGAGCTCTCACGTAAGAACCGGCTTTGGATGTGAACTAACACTACAAGTATAAGACTATTATTAAAGGATCTTTGCGCAGTTTGTCACTTTTTTACTCAAGACTGCTATCTCTGGCCCAAAGCGTAACTGCAGCATGTGTCAGGCTCGTTTATGGTGCACATGCGAGTATGTGCACAAACTTATAGCGACAGCCACAGTTGACAAATGAAAACATGGCTTCAAATGAGGTACGAAAAACTCCGCCCCTCCCCTCCCCAAAGAAACTGTGGAGTGTGAGGGTCCGCACACTCTACTATAAAAGGAAGATAAAAACTAATAGGTGCAGTTAGAGTATATTGTTGTCACAATCCCAACATTTTGGTATCGGTTCCAGTACCAGCATGAGGTTCAGTACTTTTTGATACTTTTTGGTACTTGTTCCAAATCAAAACACAACTAAAAAAAAATAATTAAAGACTTTATTTAGCTTTAAAAAAAATTGTGTGTCTTTAATTATATATATATGAGAGAGCGAGAAAGAGAGAGAATGAGAATGTCCGGGGGGATCTCCACCTGCATTGAAAACTAGCTTAAATGTATTAATCGGGTTAAACTACTGAGCTAATCACCAAACAAAGTTTCATAGTGTTTTTGGGTGGTGTGTCCCCATGAGATTTTATGAAAGGACAACTCATAGTAGCTGCTCCTAAGCGTTGCCGTTACGCTTCCCCTGCAGCCACTTGTAAACTACGTCATTCATAACTACAGTGCGTAAGGGGCGAAAGTAGCAGGTTATCAACCAGAAAGTCTTTTAAATGTTTTATGATGTTGGAGTTGTTTCCGACTTTCGCCTGGCAGGTTTTATAACATCATCTACAGACCGGTGCGCCTTGCGCATCTTATTCAGACAAGCAGTTGAGTGTTGCACAAAACGGTAGTCTGTCTAGAAAAAGTGTTTTTCAGAAAAAAAGTGATTTCAGGGTTGTTAAAAAAATATACAAACTCAACAAAAAAAGTCATTGAACGCCTCATTCTTCAGTTACAAATAATACATCTTTATAAATGGTAGCATGCCAAATATTGAATTGAAGCTGAGCCGGAAGTGAGTTGAAAGGCACGCATCAACATTGTCCTCGTGAGCCTGGTACTAATGTTCCTGTCAGTAACAAGGCAGTCACCAAGCAAGATGGTAGGACGTAAACTTTATAGAGGTAGAGCTTTGGGTTATATCACTCCTCTGGACACTCAATGAGGGAAGTGGTGAGAATTTTTCACTGGGTCGGTCTATCCGTAACCTATCAAACCCCATGTTCAGCTCAGAGACACCCTGGCTAACATTGCACGTTACCTACAGGAAAAGTGGGACAGAATCCGGCAAATGAGAATTTGAAGAATGTGTCGACGATGTGAAGCCTTGATTTTGGAGTAGAGGTAGCAACACCAATTACTACCGAGCCTGGTCTGGTGACTCGTAATTAGTTTGATTTGAGTTGTTATAGTTATCGTTACTGTTGTCATTGTTATTGCGGTTATTTATGTTGATTAGCCTTTTTATTGCTGACAATGTCTGAATGAAATTTTGCCATTTTTGATTTTGATCCCTACTTTGTTTGTTAGCCTTCAACTCGAGAAATGCAAGGCATGCATCTTTGTTACTTACACAATTACCTCGGAAATGTTAGCTTTAATTTGATAACATGGCAAATTACCATTTACAAAAGAAATATATTATTTGTAACTGAAGAACCAGGTGTTCAGTGACTTTTTTTTTTCAAGCAGCATGGTGGGTGATTGCTATACACATCCACCCTTCCTAAGTGGAGTTTGTTTATTCTCCCACATTCCAAAAACAATCATGGTAGCTTAATTGAAGACTAAATTGTCCATAGGTGTGAATGTGAATGTTTGCCTACACGTGCCCTGTGATTGACTGGCGACCAGTTCAGGCAGTACCCCGCCTTTCGCCCAAAGTCAGCTGGTAAAGGCTCCGGCACATCCGCAACCCTAGTTAAGCGGCAGTGGCAAGCGGTGACCTTTAAGAGTGGGCATGCTGGACTGACAAATATGCAAGTAGCCAGTAGCGCAAGCTGAAAAATTTGGGGGATATTTTTATTTTTATTAATTTTAATATTAATATTTAATTATTACTTTATACCACTGTGTAGGTATAAAATTAAAGCGGTAATATTCCGGACTGACGCAGGTTGATGCACATTTTCTTTTTATATATTTTTTCTTTCTAAGTTTGTATGTATTTTGTGTTGTTTTTGGAGATTTCTAAGCTTGTGCATTACCTTTTCTATTTAATGTTTAACAATGTACCATGCCAACATGTTCTGTACATTTGAAGTTAAACGAATACAAAAAAAAGGTGAGCGAAATAACACAATCAAATGCCCACAAATTTGCCAATACGTTGGAATTTACAGTATTTGGAACTGCCTTGTGGGGTCAACCCGGCAGAGGAAAAAATTACATCGCAGCGGAGCCATAAGCCATTTCAACCAAGAATCAACAGTTTGCTAACCTGTGAACAGCCAGCGCGCCGTTTATGTTTCTCGTACGTCCTGGCTTGAAAGTGATGGACGGAATTCTTCCCCATTTTCGTGATGACTACTTCAGGAGTAGAACGACCACTTGAAATTGTATTCTTCTTTTCCTCAAAAGTTCTCCGGGAAAACGGCACTCATTGTGACTCGGCAATGAACTGAACCACTGTTTACCGTAGAACAAGTCAAGTAAGCCAATTATGCGCATGCGCGTTATCAGTTAAGCTGCTTAACTGCCAGCTTTTTTTGCCATTCAAAAGGCGCACGTACAGAAACAAGCTCTCGGAACACAACTTGATTTCTCATTGCACATGCGCGAAACAAGCTGTCTACAAAACAGTAGAACAATAGAGGACACCGACAGATAAATATTTTCAATGATTTTATTGAAGGGCTTGGGCATGCACTGTATTTATAGCTTATATTGACTGCTCACCACTTTTAAGCGGTACAGATAATGGATGGATGGATAGATGGATATTTCTTGTCTGCACAGGAAAGTAGAAGTGCAAATGTGAAGGTTGAGTTCTCCTAAAGAACCAGCTGAAAGAAGCCACCAATGAGTGCAGTTTCCTCACATCCTTTTCCTCTTTACGAAATAATACGGGGAGATCCAGGAAACACTGGGCATCTGTGCCACAATACGCTGAGAATATGAGTAGAAGATTGACTTTGTTTGTTTTACATGTGTCATCTTGAATTTGGGTCAGGGACTCAGGCGCTCACTGCTTGAATGGTAATGAGCCCACATTGCAAGCAAGGCTCCAACACGCAATGAGGCACGCACACTCATTCGTGATGTTAGCCGTAACAAATGAGACAGATTTATGCCTTAAACATTAGAGCGCACGTTTTGATTTATTTAGCCAAACTGCCGCAGATTAGTGCTGTGTTATAACTCAGCCATAAAATAAAGCATAATGTAGCTTGCAAGGTTACATTGTATACGTACGCTGCCAGACAAGAAGGTATTCAAATGTCAGACATGTTTTTATCGTTATTTTTTAATGGGGCCATTTTATGTGAATTATGCGGTGAGCTGTGCAATTCTGCCTGTCCTCCGAGACATTATTGTTTACTGCAGCTCAACTGGGTCCTAATTTGGAAGCCCAGGTCTTCATCAGAGCAGGTTGTTGCATTGCTCTGGTTATGTCCCATCCAATTTGACTTTGACTCATACTTGTGCACACAAGATGATGCAAACAAGAAGCTGTGATATTTCTGCTGAAGACACAAATGCAAGCACTAATCAAGGCACTTGGCTGTTCCACAAGATAAAGACTCACTCTGGCACACTCACTGTAAAGCAAGCCCAGGTTATTGGCAGCCATACCACATGCAGATTCATTTTCCAGCTTATCAGTACAGACATAAACTGTCCCCTTGACATTGCCCGCCTCTTATCACACCACTGAGGCAAATTGTTCCTCTTGTTTGTTTTACGCCAATTTGCAATTACCACCTGTACTCACAAACACCACAAGGAGACTTTCCCTCTTGTATATGCTTTAATTCCCAAGACTTGATGCTTGTATGTGTTGTAAAAGAGGCACACAAAGCATTATTTTTTTTGTGTTGAGGACAGTTTCATTCTATTGCCTGAAGGCAAAGGTCAAACTGTTAAATTGTAGTAATGATTGATATTGACCAGTAGTGATGAATGATTGATGATGAATGCACTTTCCCTTTATTAACAAAACACTTCCAACATAAACCTGATTGACTCTAGACATTAATAGATTATTAAATTATCTTGTTTCAAGTATACTATCTTAAAACTGCAAACTAAAAATTAATACTCACCAGCAAACTTTCTGTCCTCTAATCAGTTTTAACAGGGACATGCTGAATTGCAAATATTATACCACATAATGACTTTTTTCCACTTACGTTCCTAAATATATCCAATTCAATTTCTTCTGCGTGTTCTATGCTGCCATACAAAAGCCACAAAGATAATATTTGAATGTTTGACTTATACTGTATTAGTTTAACAATTTTTATTTTGAGGTTTTGGGGGTCATTTAAAATGTTGAGATCCTTCTCAATATGATGTGGTGCAATTGTACAGCACTATGACCATAATAAAGACTGTGTATGGTTTGGGCAGTTGTTAATTCTGCCCCCATGTCTGAATTTCTCTTATTAGGGCACATGCACTTCAATAGTGGCTGATTAGAAATGTTAGCAGCATAACAAAAATGTCATTTCGATTCTCGTATTTTTTTTTTCACATATCAAGTTTGCAGGAAATGTTCTAATTTGATGTGTTGATTAAATAAGCATCCATGGGAGTAGTGTAGTAATTATTAATTTAGACCTTTTCACCTACGTATGCACTCATCAGTGACCCGTGGCCAGGCTAATCCCAATCACTGCGTATTGTACAGGAACAATTGCAGGGCTCTGCAACATGTTAAAAGTCAGCCCATTAACACCCATCTATTTCATTCATGTCAGCAACTGTGGACGTTTTAAGATGTCCGGGAAGAAGCATGGTTTGTTTTATGTGCGCATTGGCTTCAGAACGTTGCTCGAGTGCAGTACACAAGAGAATTGGGACAGATGGGTGCGGACAGATTTTTCTTCTCAAGACTTTCTGAGAAGGCAGACTGGAGGAGCACAAATGCTCTCAGTTTCTTGGGTTGAAAGAAGTGAAGTATGACAGCACGAAGAGGGGGAAGGAGGGAGGAAAAGAAAGAATATCCTAAGGAGGAAGAGAGGTGAACAGCGCACTGATCTTTAGTGACAGCTCCCCAAGAGGTGACTCACACTCATAGTCCCTTTCTGTTTCCTTGCCTACATAAGGCTAAGATTGGCAACATTTTACTTTGCATTTGGAAGATGTAAAATGTACAGCAGCTTTCCAGTTTGATGGTAACCCCATATTGCCCACAAGTTGCATGATCGCCGTTAATTGATTTCCTCAGTTCAATGTCTTCACTAATTCACTGCAATAAATCTTTCTTTGAAGTGATAATGTTGTATTGGCCCTGTGGGCTACTTGCTACATTCCTAGCAGGTTGTTTTCAGATTGGGTGCGCCCTCGGTCACTAAACTAAAGGTGTCATTGAATTCAAATGTATCTCTTGTTTTGGTTCTTTTTGTTATTATTTAGCTTTATGTAAGTGGGCCATATAACAGACTATAATGCGTTACAGTGCAAACCACAATTCCAAAAATGTGAGCGCTTCATAAGTTGTGTTTTATAATCAGCTCCGCAGTAGAGTAGCAACCATTAGGGGAGTACCCTGTGGCATTACTGTGAAATTGCAGTAATATTTGCTACTTTGTTTTTAACACACACAAAAAAAGGAAATGAAGGTAATCACTTGGATTGAAGCTCATTTTCTGTGGATTGTTACAGCAAGAAAGGCTTGTTAACTCATCACAAAACAACGAAAGTACCGTCATTAATTATTAATAATAGAGTCCATCAGCATGTTTTGAACTATGTCTGTACAACGCTGAGCTGACTGAATATACAGTGGGTCCTCAAATAGACTGTTGGTTATTGTGTGTGTTGCAGCTCTATACAGTATTATCATGACTGTGAAAGATGCTGAATTGTCCACATAATCACATCACAGTTGTCTTAAAAAAAATGACCATACCATTTCTGATAATGTAGAAATATCCATTTATTGTGGAAACCCACATTGCACTCGGGCAGATTAAGTGTGTTCACTAGACTGTGTCAAAATGACAGGAGCATTTACTGCCTTTTTGTCGTTTCAATATGTACATTTTTAATACAAAATGTATACACTGTCGTCAGTTTTTGCAAGTGGACTTGTTTCATGACGAAGACGAAATTCACTCACCTAAAGTCTTGGTTTTAATTTAGCAGAAGTGATCAGAACTGCAACGTCGCTGCAGTGTCTTGGTTGTCATTCATTAGGTTTACATGCATGCAGCTTTTTTTGTCTTGATTCTAGTCATGTGATGTGATCTATACAATACATGTGCCACTACGTTTAATCGGAATGGCCATTTTCACAGATCTATGTAAAGATCATGTGATTTCTCAAGATGGGGGCCAACTGTCTAGCATAGTAGTTGTGATTGTTTTTTTTTTGTTTGTTTTTTTTACACTTTTATTAAAGCAATAGCTTGATGAAAAAAGAAACAACAAGTTACAACAAGTAGTTTGAAAACAAGCTCTGACTAACTCTGGTCAGATGTCGGCGTAATTAGTACGCACAGACAGGACGCAGCCTGTCTATTCCGACTGAACCGTGTACAGGACGTCTGCTCTGATTGGTAAAGGGACAATATCACCCCTGTGAATCTGAATGAAATTCTATTCAGGTTTACCCTGTTTGTTCCATTTGAGGAATTTATATGAAGCATTTTAGTTTGGTTTTGGTCATTCAGATTCGTTTTAATTGATATAAACCTGAGTAGTACTGGTGATTGAAAAAAAAAAAGAAGGAAAACAAAAGGGCGTTGGGGTCACCAACACAGTGTCGGCAGGGTCCATCTCATTCCCAAGGATCACATTGAGTAGCTTGTTATAAAATAGCTCACCAGTGATGGGATAGAAGTTATCATTAGATAATGCAAACCCTTGGAGAGATTAAAAGACATAAAGTGTTGTATCTCCATATTTATTTGATCCCTACCTCGTAAAATCATTGTCGACGATTATTGTGAGAAATTATTAATGATCTGTCTTTACATGGATGAATATAATGAATTATTAATAATAACATAATTAAAGGTCATTTAAACAAATGCGTTATTTCTGAAGTGCGTATCAAAATGATTGCCCTTCGCACTATTCAGTACGCATGAAGTATCTCTCAGTTTCAAAAAGGTTGTTGATCCCTGCTCAAGAGCAATCATTTCTCTTTTCACTATTTTACATCAGAAATGCTTTATTAGCCTCAGTGAGCAGTTATCCAATAGTGCCTGTAAACACACGGTAGATACAATATTGTCCGTTTTTCATAATATGTACAGTAATTGCTGTGGGCGGTCAGTTTCATTGGCACGATAATTATTTCATTATTTCCCATTTATATTGTTCCTTGTTAGACGGGAATGCTTCAATTCAAGAAGTGCTTATTTGTGGAGGATATATGCTGTTTTGAGACACAAAGACAAAGTGTCAATATGATTTCAGAGATGTCTCTGCTTGCATGCCGCTTCATTGTATTACACACACGCATACACACGCACACACACACGTATAAACACACACACACACACACAAATACACCCGCGTACAAACACACACACACTTACAAACAGGTTTTGTGTCCATAGAGATTTGCAACGCTAGCAGTATAGCGCACATACTGAGTCTAGGATTTGGACCAACAGAGGCCCCTGTAATTTTCTAGTCTCATTTAATGTATCCAGTTCATTTACATGAAGAAGTCTGCCAAGGTTATAAAAATGTACCACATGTATATTCATACCAATCTTTTGGCATTCATTTCAGATGTTACAGTTGCTGTTTGTTGTGCCTGCATGAAAATTAGCACCTTGTTAATGGCTTTTACTTTGCCACAGCCACAAATGCTGTCAAACACCTGCCCGCCCACCAGACTGTTAGATGAATATCATTCTGCTAATGCAACAAGCTTACTTTGTTTTTGTGGAAGTGCATTTTTTGCACAGTAAAACAGCATTTTTTCATGCATGAAAAAGAAATTCACAGTTAACGGTTCTTGAACTAGTACTTCATGTGTTAAAGAATGCTGCACGTTTGCACTATACTGTCTATTATTCCAGTTATACCCTCCAAGTTGTTTTCTACTATATATATTTTATGGAGGTTTATTCATTACCAATTTTTTTTTTTTTAGACCAATACCAGTATGGGTATTCATCTTTGAGTACCAATCTAGTACTTTTGATACATAAAATTTCATTTAACAGAATGAGAAAAATTGAAGACTATTCTTTCTGAAGTATATGATGATAGGCTGGTGTGTCAAACTGCAGTAGTATAGCACCAACTGCTGCAGAGGACCATTTATTCAACGTCAGATGTTGTTTGCCTTAAGTATTGTGGCAGGTATCGGCAGTGTCGATACCTTAAAATAAGATATCAGTAACGATACCTGATATCGGTACTCGTCCATCTCTAATTATGTTACTCAAGATTACATGACAGTAAACATTTCTGCATTTTTTTTTTTTAAATGCGTGATGAATGAATATCTTGTAATGTTATTATGCAGCATAGTATGTACATAGTAATATTATAATATCGATTATTTTTCATCAATAGAGACTGTAGTATCTTACAGTTGTCGGTTTACAAAATACGCCTCTCATTACATATATAGTGGTATTTATTAATTATATTCTTCTTTTTCAACTAAAGTACAAATTACCAAACAGGATTTCTTAGCCTATAAGATAAACTAGATTGAAAATTGAGCTGCAATTACTAAATTTGTACTACACTATGCCCTGATACTGAAATAAGTAAAGGAGACATTTTTCTCTTAAAGAATTATTTGTGTATTTACCTTCCCTTTGGAATTCCACTGCCAAGCTTTCCAGCAAAGAAAGACAGAACACAACACAGACATCGGAAAAAAGTATCAAAATACACCCGGGGTTAATGATTGTGTGAAACAATGACATCTTGGGTATTCAAATATTAAGTTTATGACGCAAAGCATTGTATTTTCTTATTGAAGGTCAATAGTGAACTTTGTCAGCTATTGATCCACATACAGTATATTCTTTATTTTCTGTCCATGCGTCATTATCTATGGCACACCAATGTACACACAGTTGGGATTTAGGTTATGGCAGCTATAACGTTCATACCTACTAAGCCTGCCTTTTTTTCACACCATAAAAACTAGATCTCGTTATGGAGGACACAGTCCGTCACATGTGGGCCATGCGGTGCATACAGAGGGTTTAATAAGCAGTTCAAGAGGAACCCCATTGCTCCAATTATCACTCATTCCAATAATACATGGCCTCATGTTTTCTGATTGTAAATCACAAATGGAAAGAAGCAGAATATGAAACAGCATGTTGTGGTTGAAGTCTTATTACTTTGGCAGAGATAGTGATCTTGTTTTATCCCTGTTTGTCTCAGTTATGGAGCAAGAATGCGCAAAAACAACTTTATTACATTCCACGAATGTGCATAGAGGAGTGCGTCATGGGCCAGGTAAAAGCCCAATAAATCAAGGCGCACGTTCAGTACTACACTGTACTACAATTGAATTCATATGCAAATTTTTTTATTAGTCATGTTCAGTGTTGCCACTTGAAGAAGTAATTTGGTTACTTTACTGATTACTTGCTTTAAAAATCAACTAAGTTAGATTACAAGATTACCTTAAAAATAACATTTAGCAGCGACCACCTTGTGTAACATAAAAATGACATCCAGTTTTGCCACTTAATTGCAGGTGCTTTTTTAACAGTGACGTTTTCAAGGGACACTTGATTGATCTGAACAATGGCACTTATATACTGTAAATGGCACTTGTAAAAAAAAATGATGTCAGCACTAAAATTCGCCCCTTTGACAACTCATTATTGATTTATTGTGTTTTATGTGAATACAATCCACGCATCTTAATGCCACCCACTTTATGGGCATGGCCTGCAAGCTCAGCATCATCTGCCCAACATGAATGCAAATTCTTACGGCCGGAAATGCTGCTCTTCATCGTGGTTGAAGTGGCAAAACCAAGACAGCTAGACAGCGGTACAACCACCGGATGATGGCTGGGCTGAATTTCAAAGTTGGACTTAGAATATAGCAGAAAAATACAGCACGCCCGCGCGCGACCCTACTAAGGATATGTGGTGCAAAAAATGGATGGATGGATGAACAGAAGGATGGACGAAGTTTGAAAAATTCGGAGCACCAGTGAGAAGGTCGATCCTCCAGTCGAGTGTGGCCGTTTAGAGCGCCTCATTTCTGGACCGAATACCCCATGGAGGTGGACTTGTGTTAAAAAAAGGAAGTTAAGTTAACCCTTATAGATTTAAATTTAATATATAGCGACCCTAAGCGGTTGGGAAAATGGATGGATGGATGGCCTGTAAACAATTCAGAGGAAGAGCAGGAAGAGCAGACACACGCACACACACACACACACACTCAAGTAACGTTACGTTGAGTCCTTAGAGTGCCACTGTATTGCCAATATCTACAACGGAACGGATGACATCAAATGCAAACAGTACTTCAAGAATATGGCATGCAATGTGAAAGCTCATACAGTACTATATACAAAAATATATACAGTATGTACATCCATTCACATGTATACATCCTAATATTTTGAATTAATAAATAAGGAAGTTCTTCTGTCAGTTTTAATTTTGCTGATGTTTATGATTTTCAGTACCAGTATCGAGGTATTTTATGCTGGTATAGTACCAAGGTCAAACTAAAGTATTGTCAATTACTACACAGTTGTGTCTCTTGCAGGTGGCTACATATTACTACATGAAGTATTAAAAGGTGCCACTCACTCTAATTCCTTTTGTTTTTTGAGAGAGAGAGAGAGCTCAGTATTGTTCATTCGGTAATTTTACCGATTCGACATGTCATCATCATTGCTCTCTCTCTCTTTTTTTATTTTTATTTTTTGTCTGTGCATGTGTGAGTGTGTACTCATTGATTCACCCAAAACCTATTAAAAATCCCATACCGTTCACCTAAACCGAATACTTCAGAATCCAGCTAGAGTCGTGAGGTTGTCAGGAGACCCGAGGAAGGATCAAAGAAAAGAAAGGAAAGTGAAATCCAGCACCGACCAGACCTACTACCCACCGGGTTACCAACCAGAGTCTTTCACTCACTCTAATTCCGATGTTTCTTTCATTCATAAGCAAATATATTAATCAAAGTTACACTGAAATCAGAAGAGCAACTATAGTCTGACTAACTATGAATAGTAACGTGTTAGATTTGTAGTTACTTGAAAATGCAGACATTTTGGAGTAACGTGTGATGTGAATACAGACGCTCCCCTACTTACGAACATTCGAGTTGCGGACAACGGTACATACGAACATTTCTGCGCGTACAGTATGTCGAAAAATGTTTGGAAAGAAATGCTGTAAGTTAGATTTTGTATTGCGCGTAGTGCTTCTTTCCGCCACTAATACCGACGATTGGCGCTGTGAGAGCTCATTGGAGCAACGTGGCGAGGAGGAGGAGGAAGAAACGCCGGTCCCCATGAAGCAGGAAATAACTTTTGAAGCCGATTCCAGCGACGACGAAAAATCTCTCATGATATAAAATCCTCCTCTTCCTCCTCCTCCATCATCTCCTTAAGCATAGAGTACATCTTCCAAAAGTAAGTTAAACTTCATTTTATTTATCTTATTACGTACATGTACATACTGTGTGTGTGTGTCTCGCTCTCTCTCTCTAACATACGTAGTACAGTACAGTACTGTATGTATTCTCTCCATTTTATTAAGTTTTTTTCAGTACAAACCAATGCAGGTTACTTGTACAAGCCTTAAACATACTTATATAAACCTTCAATATACTTATATAGGCTTTAAACATAAATTATAATACAAAATATAGCACTGAAGCAACTTACGAACAAATTCACCTTACGAACGATCGTCCGGAACGTAACTTGTTCGTAAGGTGGGGAGCGTCTGTAATCCTATACTTAGTTTAATTAAAGCATTCAATGGAAGCAGGGCCAATTGAACATGTGATTGTCGCAAATCGAGTGACAACAGCAGCTACCGTCATCTACAAGCTTCAGTTGGTAATTGCCTGTGGCCACAGTGATAAGTCACGATGAGCGCTATCTTCTGTCTCATTTGTTCCTGTCTAAACGAGATAGGCCCACTATCTTCTGGCAGGTGTCCTGCAGCAACATGGTAACAATACGATGGACTCTTTAGAGACATCACCTGACTGACACGCTATAGTTGTCACACCACCATTATCCATCTTGATGCGGGCCGAACCTCCAAGGATGGAGGACAATGGGAGGACACCACATACTGGAAATGGATGTGCCAAAAGCGTGTCAAAAAGGTGGGGAGTCGAGGATGAAATTAATCAGTCGGCCACATCTGATGTTCTCGTAGTTTGACAGGCAGACTGGAAGATTGCTTTCCTCCGGAAAGTGTCTCTGTCGCCATCACAATCACAGTGTGCAAGATAAAGCACTTTTTGTAATCACTGATGATTTTTAGCAATGCTCGCCCTCTAAAAGCTCCTTAATTTGAGGTGGAATTCTTAAGAGGCCCTCTCAAAAATGCTTTTGTTTAAATATGTGTGAGTCATTTAGACACATTCCCTAGTAAACAAGCCCACAGTGCTGAGGGTTATTTACATGCTGAAGCAAAGAAAGGGCGGAGCAAAGAGCTCCTGGAACAATCCACCTGTTGAAAAGAGTGTACAAAGGATGTTCTTTGATTAAAGAGGGGAAGCTTCTTGGCTCGGCGTCTCCATTCTCCTCCTGACACTGTTTTTCATTGACTTTCAAAAGATTTATTGTTTTCTTACCTTGACTTTCACAATAGCTTGCTCTCAAGAGTCCAACAAAAAGATGGTGGGATGAGTTGGGAGATTACGTGGAAATGTCCTTCTATGAATTTTCCTTACCACTTATCCTGTTGTCCAGAGTCACAGGGAAGCTGCAGACAGTAATTGAGAAGCAGACTACATACTGGGCTGACATATACAGACAGAGAGAGAACAATTCAGACCTATGGGATACTTAGTGCCTTTCGTGACCCACAGATTGTGGACTCATTCATTTTGTCTGCCTACCATAACCTGACCCACAATCCCTTTAAAAGTACTGTATAGCAAAGTAAAGCAAAATAATGCATTTCTCTGCCCAAGTACAGCGTTTTAGCACTGTCTGTCCACCATGTTTGTGAAGTGTGAAAATCTGACAGCCTCTTTGCCAGCAGGACTTGAAATTGACTGTTTGTTGTCTTGAATGGAGTGCTGCTTCGCGGCTGAGCCTGAATAGCAACAAGAGCAATCAGAATGTGAAACGTGAGCGGCTATGCTAAATTTTTTTATATTATCCACATCTCTGCACAATCATTGCACCTCAGCTTGTCCTATTTCACTGCAAATGAAGAGTGAGTAAGGACGGGACGGGACGGGGATAGTAAATAAACAATTTTCCAAGGAGAATTTCATTATGCGTAGAGCAGCGAGATTGGTTTACCTCAGGTTTTGTTTCTCAATTAACTGCTGCCTGCAGTTTAAGATGAGGTCATATTGGTGAGTAGCATATAGCAGTGAACCTTATTTTCTCCACTACAAAAGTCTGCTTCAATAAACACATTTAGCCAAATAGAATTTTATTTTGCCTACAAATCTGAATAATGTTGTAAATTTATGAAGATGATAATAGCATCTAAGTCAGGGATCAGCAACTTGTAGCTCCAGATCTGCATGTGGCTCTTTTTTCCTTCAGCTCTCTATCTTTACGAGAAAATTAAACAGATTCAACTTCATTTTGTTTTTACATGTAGTTTGTGCTTCTAATATTTAAGATTACGGTGATCTTGTAACAATAAAATCAAACTTTCTTTTGTCTCTCAAAATATGCATCACAACCGCCGTCACGTAGCGGCAAGATTTTTTTTTAGCTATCTGACCGCCGATAGGTAAACCATGGAT
Organism: Vanacampus margaritifer; assembly: GCF_051991255.1. NCBI lineage: Eukaryota > Metazoa > Chordata > Actinopteri > Syngnathiformes > Syngnathidae > Vanacampus > Vanacampus margaritifer. Next base: position 24,536,152 of record NC_135437.1, on the reverse strand, counting down.
AAATCGAAGAAAAAATAGTTTCTGGAGAAAACATAATATTTATTGCTATTTACTATACTGTATTTTAAGCAAACCTTGCCTCACAGATGAAAGTATACGACCATAAATTAAAGACTTAACTTAGCTTTGAGATGAAGTTCAGGAGTCTCTTAACCAGGTTAAATAAATATTTCAATTGACTGTTATTTTGGAAATATATATGTTAAATTGTAAGTGAAATAATCTTTTTTTTTAGTCAAGTTGACAGCTGACTGATAGAATGATGATGTAGCACAGAAGCAAAAGGCAGTTTTGGATGGCTTTTGTCTTTTGTTTGACAATTTTATTTGAAAGTTGTAGAAATACTTTTTTTCTCTCTCTAGCAGATTTCGTAAATGCAAAACACTATGTTTTTTATACATACAATAAAAAGAAAAATGGCATCTGCAGTTTCATCCTCCCTTTAGTTGTCCAAAATTTTTTGTTTGCTTTTTCTGTAGGAAATTGTCCAAATGGCCTTTTGAAGATTAACGTTTCTGAGTCCTGATCTTAGCTGATGTAAATTCGCTGCATACTATATACAAAAGGATTAGAGTTTGTCTTAAGAATCAAGTAAATATCAAATTATTAATTTGCATGAAATGTGATGTAAAAAGTGTATAATTATTTATAATGGAATGGCTATAATCAGTGAACCTTCTGAGGCAACAGGTTTTTATTCCAACATTTATTGTTAATATTAGGGTCAGAGTCTAATCACGAGATGGCTTGCTTATTTGATTGAGTATAAATATTCATGTAAATGAGACAATGAATCCTAATCAGGGTGTTCTCCAGTATTTCCTTCGAGCACCATAATCATCATCTGGTACTATAATTTGTCTTTTGTGAGCATTTGCATGAAAAACTGCAATCTCGCAACAGTACGAGCTACAGTCTCATATTTCAGTTTAAGTTGTTGCAGCACATTTAATCAAGGCTCCTTGAGCACAGCAAGCTATGTTTGACAAATTATTAATCTTAATGTCTTTTGTCATCCTTCGGGATGAGAAATGTTGCCAGATGGTTCTCCCAACCCACAAGATTTCTGCTTGTAGTCTTATCTCAAGGGAAGAGGAAATATAGCCAAACTGATAGCTACTGGAAGAAACCATCTTGCTTTGACTAAGGTAATACTCCTGTAAATAGAGGAACGGAAGAGGGAGAGAGAGAAAGCAAGAAGGTGAAACAAATGTTAAGTAGAAGTTAAAGAGCATACATGTGGCCTAATTAGATGCATCCATCTGATACATTTATTAAACACTACAGGTCTCCTGATAGAGTGCAGAAAATCTGGACTACATTACAATCTGCCTGAAAACAGACAAACATCATCATAATGTTTATGACTTTGTTGATTGCAAAATAAAATATTAATTCAGAGACGAACCATCTGTGTGAAATCATTTTTACTTCCTTCACAAAATCAGTGCTGCTTCTTTGACATTGACATACAGTACTGTGTTTTAGCATCCTTTGGGGCGTACCTTGTGAATGGATAGTAACTAGTTGTTTGAGTAAAATCACCAAGCAATGACAAATAACTCGGAAAATACATAGGTTGGTTTAAGTTTAAGGTACTCGTGCAGTATAAGCATAACATAAGACAACTGTAGACTGTTTCTTTTATTGACTGATTTATTGATTTATTGAGGCAAAACCAGGCTGAGGGTGAGTGGCCCTCTACCTATACCGATTTGGCATATGGTGGCTCCAGTCAAACATTTAAAATACAACACCACAGCAAAAAAAAAAAGCATCTGCAAAAAGGAAAAGTAAGAAAAGGACACAACTTTCCTGCATTATGAATGCATTTTCATACAGATAGAGGGTGTACCAGGTAATCTCCATGACAATATGGCCACTGGAGAAGCATAACAAACAAATACCACATTTTCCATTGACATTTGGAGCCTGTGGGAACAAATAAACTTGAACTCCCAAAGTGCATAGCACTGGTTTAATGTGGTACCAGGAGTGATTTGAGATTTGATGACAGGTAACCCAACCAGTAGTCGTTCATCAACTCAACCTTGATGTTCTTTCACACTTTGTTTTTACACACTCAGATTAGTGCAATTTGTTGTCTTAATGCAGGCTAGTCTGGCTGCACCACTTGCAATATCAATGTCATCCATGTAGCACAAATTGTATAAAATCAAACCTGTGCATGTGTACAGGAAAAGGTCACATTGTTTTATAATTTAATTTATAATTCAAATTTTTGGGACAAAAAAATACACTTGATGCAAGATTATTCACATTTAATGCTCCATGAAATCCCCTCAAGACATTTTATTTACATTTTTTTCTCTTAAAAATTCAGTACGTCATATCCATTAAACATGGAGTCCACTTCATGCACGAACCGTATGCAGAAATGTATCCAAAAGATAATGCCAGAGTGAGTGGCCATTTACAAATCCCTGTAGCAGTTTGCAGGTTGCATGTCTGGCTCCTCTCCTCTTGGCAATGCTCAGGAAGTGAGTGGCTGGTATTTCTCTAACAAACTGTCCGGAGTTTGCATACTTGCCATATTGTATGTGAATAATATCAAGGCTAAGAATAAATGGTTTTGCATCACAGTTTGCGAGTCAAAATTCACATTTTACGAAATTACTCATTTTGCATAAAATGTCATTGTTCTGAATATTAAAACAATAATAATCAGAGTGCATGGAAGTCACTACTGAGCATTAGGATCCAATCTGCTCCTGGCCAGTCACTGATGAGCTTCAGATAACAGGTAGGCCGTGACTGTTTCGTTGCCTGAGCCCTTTGCAACAGTGATGTCATTTTCAGTCGATAGCTAGTGGCAAAATGGCCGCCGCCTGAGACGGATAAAAACTGTTGGATTTTGCTGCTTAATTCATATTACATGAATGCAATATTAATCAGAATACTGTTTAGACTAGTGGGGCTGCATAGAACATATTATATAGACAATTTTGGGTTGTGTTTCACTTTAAAAGCCTTTTTATTACTTAATGTCTTGTGTTTTTGACACAAGAAATGCTACGTTTAAGTTTAAATTCAGATTTGTTTGAAATTGCCTGTCTGGAAATGTTTAGATACAGTTGCACAAAGAAATAAAGACTGGATAAAAAAAAATAACTAATTGGTTGCTTATTGTTTAGTGAAATATATTAAGTAAAAATATATTTTATCCGAATACATTATATAGTATATAATTTTCAGTAGGATACTCAAATACCAAAATATTCAACATCTGCAGCCCAGCATTCAACCTTTATATTGTACTTTTATTAATAAAACCCGTGTCAATGGGACAAACCTGAAAAAATGCTCCTCAACATTACTAAATGCAATCATTGCAAAATTGTTCTTCAAATAAAAATGTTAATTAGAGCCATGAATACGTGGATAAATTGGAGTGGAGTTATTAAAATTGTACGCTCTGTCTCTCTCTCTTTTTCTCTCTCGCTCCATCACAGTCATCTTGTCTTTGTTTTACCACACATCTCTACATGTCATTCAGTGACGGTTGTGCTTAAAATGTTGGGGTGGAGGTTGTCATGTATTAGGTCAATAATGACCAGTGGCGTGTCTTAATGTGACTGACAGGAGATCAGTCTTTGGCCGTGTATCCAACTTTTCACCCAATGTCAGCTGGAATTCACCCGTGCAAGGATAAGGATTATAGAAAAAAGATGGAAAGGTGGAAATATGAGTATCCAATCCACTCTTTAAATGGGACTTTGCCAGGTGTGTGTCTGGAATACAAAATGTGCTCTGGCGGAGAAATAATTAAATTGACCATCTTCACCACCTACTGGTATCCACCTTGGCTTGGCACAGTATCTTTGTCTGTTTTTTTTAGAGTGGTTTATATCCTTGCTGTTCAGAGAAAAAAGCAAAAATGAGAGAATATTGATCATTCTTTTCAGTGGAGCCTCTGAGATCACCAGTTCACCCATGTTGCCCATGTTCTTCTCACACATAACCTCTGGTCACCTTTTCCTGAAAGATTTCTGGAGGTTTTATAACCACTCAATGTCTGGAATATAGATTGCCTTTGATATGTAAACATTTTCAGCTAAAAAATAAAAAAAAAAACAAGTAGATCAGATACTAGTCTAACTGTAGTTTCATTGCTTGGAAGATTAAAGAAAAAGAAGAAGAGGCTACTATCTTTTTTGGCAGGCGTTCATTTTGGGTCATTATCCAGCAGGGAAATATAACTAAGCAGGGGAAGAGGCAGTGTCATTATTTATTGATAGTCGTGCAGGAAGATAGCAATGAAAAGAGGATACTGTAAGTGCAGGTCACATCTGCATGAAAAGTAAATGTACTACCAATTTATGGCGCTTTCCACGAGCAGGCTAATGACATTCATCCATTCAAATTGACAGCAATCGAGCCTAGCAGCATGTCTGACGTCTTAGAAATAATTGAACTCCCTGATTTGTTGGAATTTAGATGTTTCTGGGGTTGGTGAAGGACTCTGGTGGGTGGTGTCTGGTCGGTGCTGGATTTCACTTTCCTTTCTTTTCTTTGGTCCTTCCTCGGGTCTCCTGACGGCCTCACGACTCTGGCTGGAAGTGTTCGCTTTAGGTGAACGGTATGGGATTTTTTAATAGGTTTTAGGTGAACTAATGAATGCACACTCACACGCACGCACATGCACATACACATACTCACCCACATACAAAATAAAATAATAATAATAAATTAATTAATTAATTAATAAAAATAAAAGAAAGAGAGCAATAATGATGACATGTCAAATTGGTAAAATTACCGAATGAACAATACTGAGCTCTCCAGAAAAAAAGAAAAAAAACAACAACAAAAAAGAAATAATTGAACTGTTCACACTGTGAAGTTCTTTTTAACATGATTGTATGGCTTTGTGAGCATGTTGTGTGGTCATGTTATGTTTAATATATTCCCTTTAGACAATGCAGGATAAATACACTTTGGTAGCGAGAGAAATGATATCCTTCTTCGTTTCAGGCCAGTAAATACGGAGTAATATAGTCCATAAAGGAAGAAAGTTGGCAAACCCATTTCCATAGATTCCCTTTTCTGTCCACATGCAACACGCAATGTGATTTAACCTTAATATTTCAAGTGAGCGTCTAGGCAAAGCACCACCTCCCTCGGGCCAGCGTCTAGAAATGAAATGAAGTGCAGTGATGTGTCATACTGAGCTCTTCAAACAGTCCACTAACAGAATAATGTATGTGCAATGTGTAGAAAGATGCACATCTAAATATGTTGTTGTTTTTTTTGGTGTGTCTGCAAAGGCTATCTTTGAGAAAAGATTCAGTGGAAGGCCTTCTCTACATTTCCAGTACTGATATAGACTATGTACAATCACTGCCTGCCCTCCTATGGAATGTTCTCATCTAATTAAAGGCCAATTAACTATAGTGCGCTGCTGTGATCTGGATGCCGTGGAGGGAAATTGAGACTTGACATGCTGACACACACTGTCTGCACATTCTTTCATGTGCACTTCTCCATTTTCCCAACAAGAAATGTGGGATCCGCAGCATTCCTATGTCGAGGATGCTTGTGTGTTTTAATTGTAAACGGGTCTTCAGAAAGCGGACCACCTGTGGTTTCCAGCTCTTGTTTCCATTTCCGTCCTCCATGATTAGACAAACCATTTAATCCTCAGTTAAAGGCAGTCTTCCACTAGGCTTGCACCAACAACCTAGGAGTGCAGTAGAGACAATATATTTAACATTAGGTCCAAATTTGTCCGAAGGTAGAAATTTGGACGATCCCGTCATATTGTGATAGTTGATTGATTACATCGTTTTATCTCCATCCGTGCGTATGCGCACTGCTCCGTGTAACAGAACTGCCCAAGTAGTACACCCACATCACCTCGAGCTGTGGCTGGATGGCTAGCATGGCAAAATACCCAGAAATTTAATAAGTAACTGGAGAGAAAATGATACAAAATAGCCACAATAGCCCCAGCCACTGAAGACCATAAATTACGGACGACGGCACCACATATGTCAACTGGGCGGGGGTCGGTAAGTGTTGGGGGACCAAATAAGTTTAAGAGTATATTAGTTATAACTATTTAAAATATAAGAATCTTTATTAGTCCAATTGGAACAATTTGCATTGTTTCATCAGAAACAATGGATACAGGAAATGGAAAAATAGCATACCAGACAGAGAATACATTTGTACAATATGTACATGGCACAATTGTTTGTTTGTTTGTCTGCCATTTTGGTAGGTTCCAAGAGCAAAATCTGAACTGCCACGGGATTCATAGACCATATATTATTTGAGTACTCTAAGAGGAGATTTCACCTCACTTTGATGCAACGGTATTAATATTTATTCATTTTTTAATCACTTTTCCTCGCAGTTAGTTAAACATGTAAACGTTTATCAGGAGCTTTCAAGCACCAGTTAAAGTTAAGCTTATCCTCTACTGGTTGTATCCTCAACAAGGCTCAGTAGACAATGTGTTATATGCATCATAGGCTTTCTGTTAAATTGGTAGCTTAAGGCATATTTTAGTGGGCAAGCATTCTTGGTTTGCATTGCAGCTGCTGACATGAAAAAAAAATTCTGCTTTGTTTTGACCTAATAATAATTGGGTATTTGCTGTTGCAGGTCAACTTAGAGCAGAGGTGGGCATCGAGTGCAGGTTTTGCATGTTGCCCTTCTCCAACACAGCTGATATATGATCAGCTCATCAGCAAGCTCTAAATAAACCTAGATAAACCTAATAAACCTATAACGATCCTGTTGATTGGAATCAGCTTGTGTTGGAAGTGAGAAACCTCAAAAACCTGCAGGACTCCGGCCCTCGAGAACCGAGATTGCCCGCCTCTGACCTCGAGAATGCCAAAGTCTTTCAAGCCGGTATCAGTATCAATACTCAACTCTTTGGTAATCACCGATACAGATACCAAGCACTGATACCACTAGTACTTTAGATCCATGAAAATTCCCCAATAAAAAACAATGATAGATCATTTTAAAGAAAGACCTACAAATACCAAAATAACACGTTTCCATAAAATTGCATGAAATAGTCAATATTCTATTCTTCTCATTTCTAGCTCCTGATGGTAGCGGCCAATACTGGTATCGGCCACCATCGCGATCCCCAGTTCGTTGAAATGAGAACTGGTACCGTAACCTTGCTCTGCAAGCTGAATTTTCACGGTATTTGTGAGTTCACAAACTCCCGAGAATACATCTTGTATCGAGCCCGCTGATTTCCACCGATCCGTACCCTTTTTGTACAGACTAATCAGAAAGCGGCATTGTGTTTGGGGGTAGGATATGCAGCAGTGACAAAACCAGGAAGTGCCAACACCGTGGGAAACAAACAAACCTGACATAGACGATTGGACACTGCAATTAATTCTGTTCTCGCAGAGTTACTCACCGTTTCCTTGTTGAATGTTGAACAGTGAGAGGCGCTTCATGCATTTTTAGCAGGTTAAGATGTTTGTGCTTTTTTTCCCCCCTATGACGAGAACAAAGACATTTTCATCAAAACAAAAGTTAGGTAGACGTGTACAAGATGCTGCATCATCCAATCAGCTCCAAGTATTCTACAGGGTGTCCTGCCTTTTCCAAGCAAATTACCGTGTTGCATTCCCAGATTGATATTGGGGAGAACTCCCTTAAGTAAATCACAATTATCAATCTCGTTATTGCTAGGTTACTGGTATCGACCTGATACTGATACTTGGAATCAGTACTCACCCATCCCTATATTGAAATCGGCCTGTAAAGTAGTAAAAAATAAAAATAAAAGTTATAAAATTATCTTTATGTCAGCTATACAAAAATCGGATTTTCGTCCCAATTATATAAAAAAGTCAAATTACTAAAAAACAAGACAATAATAATAATTATAATAATAATAGTAATAATAATAATAATAATAATAATAATAATAATAATAATAATAATAATAATACAAAATAAAAAAAACAGGAGCATGTAGAGAAAAACTAATGGAATATTTGGATTTGACATCCAAAACTGCCCTAGAAAATGTTGGCTACTTTTTTTACTTTTTTTAAAAAAAAAAATTATGCAAACCAGTGTCAGATTTACATAATGTTGTCAAGGAAGCGAGTGTTTCAAAATCCAAACAAACTGAATGGTGACCAACATCCCATAATATATATAATAGTGTTCAACCTGGGAGTTTCTATTGTAAGAGAGATTAATCTGTGTGCTACTGCATTCTGCATCTGTTTTTCAGAATCACTCCAGCCTGTTGTCTCACAAATACTCTTTTTTTTTGGCTCCTACATCCCAAAATGAAGAGAGAGCAGTTTTGTATCTGTGGAGAAAATAAGTGCCCAAAGATGACATTTTTGGTGTCATTATATGCTGGTTTCCACATCCAGCTTGTCTATCAGCACAAAGAGCAGTAATGGCAGGAAGAGGATCTTGCCGCCAGTGCTCGGTTATTCACTCACAGCTAACAGTCCAAATGTGGTGGATCATGGATTGGGAAGACTGTAAAGTTACAGAAGGGTGACTCTTTCATTGGGCTACATTGCCTACTTGGTGTTTGGTGCACAGAGATATTGTTTTTGAGTCCTAACCTGGAAAATCACAATTGGCATGCATCTGCAGAAGACAGGCAATAAAAGTAGCTTTGTACAGTATCAATTTGTTTCTGTCTCTCAGACTGTCAGCCCTCATTCAGTCAGGGGAACACCGCACTGCATCTTTAATTCATAAGCGCAGAGTTTTCCCTTCTGGTGAGACTCCAAAAATACGAGCCACAACCATTTTCAACATTCTATTAATTAACTGCAAGCTGAAGTCAACCCCTGAGGCTTGGCTGGCTCGAGCACGCGACCCTATTGTTTGTGTGTTTTCCTTAGCAATTTCATGTCCCTGGTGTGTCTTTCTGAAGCTGGAAAGCACTAATAGGCAGATGCAATTAAAAGGAAAATTAAGAGCCCTGTTTTCATAGACAGGGGCCCGTGCGCTCGGTGAGAAAACGGGCACATCTTTGTGCAGGGGTAAGTCAAGTTTAGCATGTGTTAAAAGGGGTAGACCACATTACACCTTCATTGGCATTTCGGCTTTGTCAATTACATATAACATCTGGCATTTGATGACAAAAGTAGACTAGATTTTAGACTCGCTAAAACCAGGTCTAAGTGGTGACGCAAGTGTTGTAATGTGATTTTAATGGATTTGATTGAGGCACAGGCAGTCAGACTGAGCTTCGCGGACGTGTGTGGTGTGTGTTATCGTAATTCATTCATAAAAATGACTTTTTAATATATATTTTTTAACACTGATTAAATGTGTTTACAGAATATAAATTAACTAATACAGTATTTGGTACATCCCTCTTACACATACTTACTATACAATCCCATAACAGAAGCAGATGATCTGACTTTACAATGTTTCATTTCTCCCATGTGGTGCCTCTAAATGAAGTTGCCAGCTGAATATCAGCCTTCACATTGTCTGAATACATCATAATTACTCATATTTTGCCTCTAGAAGTCAATCTGTGAGCTTTGTCCCAAACAATCAGCTTACGGCACCGGGTGCCATATCAAATCAGATTTGGGGAAAAACCCAAAGCGAATATGTTTGAGGTAGTGACGAAAGACTGAAGTAGCTTTGTGACTACTGCAGGGGCTTTTGGAGTGCAGGTCATTTGAGGGTATGGATGCATTTTAAGCTCTCAAGTGGATCCACAATCAGTGTCCCTTCTTCCATTTCAAGATTGACTCACAGCTAGCCGGGAAAAAGTTATCTTCATTAACAAATAACTATGCTGTATAAAGATGATGGAGGAGACATCACAGACATATCTAGTCTCTCCGTAATATGATTCAACATAAGAACTTGATAAAATGAATAATGCTTCCTTTTGATTGACACTGTTAAAGAAATGTTCAGTTATCGTCAACAATGGATTTCTTATGATAATTGGAGTGGTTGTAGCTCTGTCCGACATCTTACTGAGAGTTACTCCTCGCATGGTATTACATAACACAAAATACTATAGGCCAATGTGTGCACAACATGTTCTGGCAGATTATTTCTTTTACTTTGTATTTGGGGAGACATTGCCACAGTGTATTCATCATCTGCTTCTAGTCTTTAGAGGTACATTATAAAATGCTATCATACAAAGGCTAGAAGTACTGTAGCACAGGATAGGGTAGCCATAGATTTGCAATGTCATGAAAGATGAGTGAGGGGGAGGCTTAGAGAGTCAAGCAGGAGCAAGGCATTAATGTCAGCTAGCAAATATAGCTCAAGGGTTGGAGTGCTCATGGCCACATGGGATGGATATGGTGGTGTCAGCCCACTGTATGCCAGGCCTGATGGATGAGTTAAAGCAAGTCGTCAATTACGACAGCTCCCGTTTCCCCTTATAGTTCAGGCCTCATATCAGGTGGAATCTTCTCTCCTTTGCATTCATGTCTACAGAAAGAGCAAAAGCAAGAAAAACTAAAATCCAAAGATGCAGGACCAATGGCTGACCAACCTCTCTCCATCTACGTTCAGGAGCAGCACTGTATCTGTGACACAGGGTCAGATGTGTGTGATCATGAAAGGTTGTGTGCATATATTATCACACTAATCATCTGTGGAGTTTATTAATGCCATTGTGTGCATATTTATGAACCACAAGATAAATCATCACAAACTTTTGGAACCTGGTCACAAAATTAACCTGCTGTCAACACAGTCCAAAGACGACTTCTTTTTTAAATTTTTATTCTGTTTGTTATAAATCTAATATAAAGTCATTTAATCACATTTAATTCATATTTGGAGGAATGTCACTATTTACTCTACTAGTAAGGTAACCAGTCACAGTTAGCCGGGACAGTTCCATATTGAATCTTGTGTCCCGAGTCCCGGCGGATTTTTTTTTTTTTCCGTCTTCTACGCAGGCCTGTCTGCCACTCATTTTTATCTTGTATGCTGCAGTAAACAATTTTCTCCAATCATGTGCAGTGTTTATGATTAATTTAAAAACAAGGATTTTATTTTGTTTTCAAAGATGCCAGATTAAGCATCACATGGAAAATAAGAAGAAAAGTAAGTTTGTGTTGGCAAATTTTCCAAAAAATTGTTCCTTGGGAATGTGTACATGGGAAATGTTAATACTGTATTCAAAAGAGCTGCATACATCCCTGAAGTGCTCTTCAGATTCTTCCTCTAAATCAGTATATTTGCCCTAACAGCCTTTAGATTAATACACCTTTGCCAGGCCAGCATGGAGCAAAGACATTGAGTGCCTCAGGAAATTTTCATTTGAATGGAATTGAATAAAGAGAGCTTGTGTTGCTGCAATAGTGCAACAAAAAAAAATAAAAATAAACAAAAACGCAACAGTCTTTCATTTAGCGGAACGGCAAAACTGGAATTAGTGACTGAAGTACACGTGTGCAAAATGTCTTATGTTTTGCAAAACAATAATCCACTAAAGCACCTCATCGTGATTGAAGTCAGGTTGTTACATGAATGACTTTTCTAAACTAATTAAACAATAGTGGAATGCTGTGGCTCAGAACACACAATTTTCAGTTAATTATTTCCATGCAGGAAAAGTCTCACAAATCAACATTTGATCAATAGTCTGAGTCTGCTTCCATTCATATTCATAATGATTTAATTTAATAGGAATGTTAGGACAATTCACTTAATCATTACTCATTGAACCGAGTTTGGTCTGCACTATTCTCAACTTTCAGTTTCTTTAATTTCTCTTTGTGCTTTTCCTTTATGATTATTTAGACCTGCTAATTACACGAAATAAAATTTGCACCCCAGAAATAATATTATTAAATCGGCGAACAAGCATTATAATGGCTATAGTAATCCGTAGAATAACTTGATATTCACTTGGCCATTTAAAGATTATTCTGATTCTAAAATGACAAAAATTCCGTGGCAATGTCCTTACGTTGGACTCAGGGTCCAGCTGGCCTCATCATGATAAAAGCAGTTCATGAGGTGATAGAGCGGACACACCTTAACTTTCCATTGCGGAATAACAATGAAGGGCCCTGTAAAATGGAGCCATTATTACCTTTGGATAGTGGGATTTCCTGGTGTGGGAGTATGTGGGAAGGTAATCTCAGACTGCAGGGCAAATCCAGGAGGAAGCACTGAACTTTATTCGAATTATAAGGTCAAAGCTGCCATTGTCTTGTGGTTTAATTTTCAAGGTACATTTTAGTGTCTAAATGAAAATTAGAACCAAATGGCAGCAGAAATTTAATTGAATAGCCTGTATAGACTTTTGTGTGATCGATGACTCATAGTTCTGTAACTCAAAGAAAGAAAGTTTCTTGCAAAGAACAAAAAAGAAGAAGAAGAATTTTAGCAAAGGTCAGAAAGAACACACACTGTCAAAATAAACAGTCTTTTGATTTTGGGCAATTAGCTTGTTTACTAGAAATTGAGGGGGTTCAAATTTTAAAGGGAGACATGCTTGGGATGCTAAAAGAATGAAATAAAAACAAATAATATGACAAAATTGTTGCAATACAAACAGCATTCAGATAAACTCATAAAATTATCAAACGACAACCTCATACAGTAAGCCTGCTTTATGGATATGTTGATGAATAAATTGGACCAATTTCTGCATTTTCTTAGAGCTGTATAAATAATCACTAAAAACATTGGACCATTGTAATGTTATAAAATCAAAAATTGCTATACAAAAAATAATAATAATAATAAAATAAAAACACATTCCCGAGGTGAACATGGTCAATAAAAACGTGGGGAAGGATCCCTGAAAGGTTCAGTTGTTCACAAGCAAGGATGAAAGGGTCCGGATTAGCATTTTTGTGTCTCTGCTTTTTACACGGCAGAGGACGTGAGATCGAGTCCAGGCTTCGGCCTTCCGGGGTGGAGTTTGCATGTTCTCCCCGTGCCGGTGTGGGTTTTCTCCGGGTACTCCGGTTTCCTCACACATTCCAAAGACATGCATGGCAGTTTAATTGAAAACTCTAATTTGTCCCGAGCTGAGATTGCGAGTATGTATGGTTGTTTGTGTGTCCTGGATTGGCTGGCAACCAGTTTGGGGTGTATCAGCTGGGTTAGACTCCAGCACCCCTGCGATCCTAGGGACAAATAAACGGTTAAGAAAATGGATGGATGGATGCTTTTTACAGATGACGTAGTTCTGCTGGCTCTCTGCATGAAAAAGTTTGCAGCTGAGTGTGAAGCAGTTGTGATGACAATCAACACCTCCAAATCTGAGAAAATGAATTGTCCTCAGTTGCAAATGGATGTATAGTGCTATCTCCGGGTCAAGGATGACATCCTGCCCCAAGTGGAGGTGTTCAGTTATCTTAGGTTCTTGTTCACAAGTGACGGAAGACTGGAGTGCGTGATTGGCAGACGGGTTGATGTGCGTCGTAGGGAAGGAAAGGAGCTGAGCTAGAAAGTGAAGCTCTCTATTGGTCTACGTTTCCACCCTCACCTACCAAGATGTCGACAGGAATTAGTTTCCTCCATCAGATGTCTGGGTTTGCCTTTAGAGGTAGGATGAGTATCTCAATAATCCGGAAATACCTTAGAGTAGAATCAGATGAGGTGGCTGAGGCAGATGTTTAAGATACCTGCTGGATGTCTCCTTCCGTGGTGAGATGTTCTGGGCACGAGCCATGGGGAGGAGCCCCAGGGATGACCCAGGACACTCTTGAGCCTCACGATCCCCCCAGGAGAGCGAAACAAAGTGGCTTGGGAGAGAGAAGACTTGGATTCTCTGCTTAGGTGCCTGCCCCCTGGATAAGTGACAGTGAATAGATGATGTTTTATTGTACTGAATCTTCTCATTTAAATAACAGGTCTGAAAGTAACAGGAGTGAGTTTTTATCATAGAATTAGCAAGTTAGTTAGGGTTTGTTCAAGGTCACAACATTCGCTAAACGGTCCGTAAACCAGTGGTCCCTAACCTTTTTTCCACCACGGACCGGTTCAACTTTCGTGGACCAGAAACCCACTGGATTGGGGTTGGGGTGGTGGGATGCTTGGATGTTCGGCAGCTGATTAATAAAAGGCTACGACAAAAAATGCAAATCCGCTATGTATTTTGATGTACCTGTACTAGCAGCACAAACACCATAATTCACCAGCTCAGTGGCCTAGTGGTACAGTGTCCGCCCTGAGACTGGGAGGTCGTGGGTTCAATTCCCGGCCGGGTGATACCAAAGACTATAAAAATGGGACCCATTGCCTCTCTGCTTGACACTCAGCATTAAGGGTTGGAATTGGGAGGTTAGATCACCATATGATTCACGAGCGCGGCTGCTGCTGCTGCTCACCGCTCTCTCAGGGGATGGGTCAAATGCGGAGAATGAATTTCGCCCTACTTAGGTGGGTGTGACAATCAGTGAATCTTATCTTATCTTATAATAAGGGTAACAACAACGCTTTAATATGGGAATGCTTATGAATGATTTGAGCAACACAAAAACTGGGGTATTTTGTACATATAACAATAAATGTAAAGCTCCATTTTTATGTATTTATTAGCAGCACCCTCTTTAAAATAACAAGGTACCAACAGATCTAAAGTCCATGAGTAACTCACTCACCATAACGCTAAATTAAGAGCCGTTCGCCCCAGAACGGGCCATCATGCGTAGGAATTACCTGTAGCTGTAAATCCATGCATCTTTCTTTTTCTTCTTGGTCAAAGGCTCCTGTGTTGTCTCATCACTGGGCCTTTTCTCCGTCGCAAAGAAACTTTCCAAATATGTTTGTTTTTTTACTCATTTTGCTAACTTGTCGATTAGCATCAGCGCTATGCGACTGAGATCATTAGCATCTTGGCATGCGTCAAGAGTCCGTCGTAAACAAAGAGAATCCGGTCACTTTTCAAAATAAAATATTTTTAAGCCTCGCCTAATCAATTAACCGCAAGTACAGTAAGTTTATTCTTTCAAAGGTGCGGCCCGCCGTGGCCCGGTCCAAAGTGGCCCACGACCCTGGACCGGTCCGCGGTCCGGTGATTTGGGACTACTACCCTAAACATTCACCAACAATTTTAAATGTTTTTTTTTTTTACATGTTCAAAATTTATTTGCGACAAGGAAAATCATCAAAACATTTGGCGAATATCTGTTGAACATTTAGCAAATGTTGTGACCCCGAATGAACCCTGACAGCGTAAGGGTTTATGCTAGTAGCATGTTGCCACTAAGCACATTACAGTGATCCAACAAACAACATAACCAATAACATTACAACATAATAAATTGCTTAACAGGACTGTACCAACATGTTGACCGCAGTGCACCTGATTCATTTAAAAAATCATTGTCCAGTCATGGTCATTCCATCAAAACAGTACACGACTCTAAAAGGTCAGATTTATATGTTTGGTGATAAAGCTGTCCAATCATAGACACAGTTGGTGTTTCTGAGAAATATTTTGTTGTAAACCATTTTTTTTATTGCTCCTGAAAAAAAGGATAATACAGTACATGCAGTGCTCTGTGGTTTAGCTAATTAATTTCCAAGTGTCTCAGCTAATGTTCCTGTTCAGGGTACAAAATCCAAATAAGAGTAAAAATCAACAAATTGGCTTGCATTAGAGTTGGTATGATCCCATTACAAGATGATCGGAATTTGTAAGCTTAGTGTCATTAAAGGTTAAGAAGATCTTTCAATCTTTTCTGCCAAGTCAGCTTTAATCATATGGCTTGTTGCAGAGAAGGTCTTTATTTCTCTACTTTCCTATTCGTGCTCAGCTAACAGCTGATTAGCACTACAACTCCAAGTTGACTATGAGCAGAATGGATGGCAGATTTGTTTGAAATTAATGAATCATGGCTGACACAAGACAAGTACACCTCCGCTTCACCTCCTCTGATGCTTTCAGGTCCACAGTAGAAAAAAAGACACACACTTGATTGATTATATAGTGTTTTATTCCGACACTTACTAATGATAGTACAAATGGGCATCTTCGTATTATGTGGCATGTCGCGTGTAATGGACTTTTCATCATCAGCTGAGTGGCCTTCAGACTTGGAGAGTGCAAACGTATGTCTTTATATTCTTCCGTCTTTAATTCAGTGGATGTTTTTGATGCATATGTGTGCAAGGTTTTCTCAGGATCAAGATCAATGACTGGACTTTTTTTTTTTTTTTAGACAGGCCATCAATCAAACGTTTTTGATTTAATGTAAATTGGAAGGAAGAAATAAATGAAGGACTCGAGTGCATTTAATGATGCTGTGAATGTATTCTACAGTTTCACCATCTAATTATCTGACTCAAAACAGTATAAATTGCAGATTCCTTATCTTGCACATAATAGTTTAAAGTACTTTATATTAGCTTTTTGTCTGCAGGCCAAGTATTACACTCTGAAAATGATTTGCCTATAGAACATTTCCACATGAATGCCAGAAAATAATTTCATGGATGATGTAAGGATGAGCTCATTTACAATAATAGGTGTTTTTAAGATTAATTTACCCACAGCTCAACATTTATTAATTTGCATTGCATTTGCCATTACACATCCATCAGTAGTGGGGAAAAAAAACCCTCCTTATTTAATAATCTAATAAACAGTAATCAGGGGGGAAATGCTTTAGTCACACACTTTATGCAAAGTTAAAACAAATCTAATTAGTCAATCGATTGGATAATCGATAGATTAATTGATTCTAAAAACATTCGACAGCACTAAATTTAATTACAACGTTGAAAACTGGTATAATGTTAGCTTGTGGCTGATGCCACTTCATATAAGATTTGTTTTTAACTGCGAACTAAATTTACCATTAAATTTAAATATTTTGGAATTAGAATTTTTGTAAATAATGTGCTTGATTTTAGACCAAGTCAAGGCTTTGCAATTAATTTATTTGTTGAGCTTTACTGCATTTTCTTTTGCTTAAAGTAGGAATGCTATCTAATTACAAAAATATGACACATTAACTACTATTTCACCATAAATTAACTGTGCAATTAAAACTCAACCTGCGTAAGAGACAAACGAAATGTCGTGCTTGTGCCTGTGTGCGTGGATCATATTTGTGTTTCAGTCACATTTGCCTATGACATTGAAAAGCCGCGCTGCAGTTCTGCCCCTAAAACTCTGTGCTCACATACACTGCATAGCCGGACTCACATTAACATCTTCCAAAATACTGCACTATTCCAGCCATGTTCCCTGAATCCCACAGGCATGCACCGTGTAAGAGGTAAATGGCTTAACCCCTTTGACCATGTCCCTCGCTGCCCTCCTTTTGAAACACTCCTAGTGCGCGTCCAATTACTGTCGCATCATCTTCCGTTTACGTTGGATTGATTCACTTCATCTTCTGAAGCCACAAGGGAAATACTGTTATGGCTTGTGTCATGGAAAATGTTCCATTAACCCACAGGCTGATTTTAGATGAAAGATCTTGCACTAAATCAACCCAGGCCTTGTGACTGAGGCTCATACGGGTCCCCTGCACTCGTTGACTTGCCAGTACCTTCTATATATAACTACCTCAACCAGCTCACAGGCTGGTTGGACTTCAGCTGACCTTACTGCATTTTTGGGGAGCAAGAGCGACTGAAGAGGGTCTGCCTGACTTGGTTTGCACACTCTCTGCGATGGGTTCATTTGGAGAGAAACCATGTCCAACGATAAATGGAAACAATTCACTCACCTCTATTTATTTAGTTGAACTGGACTGCTGGTTATTACGTTTTTGGAAAGTGTCCTCTAAAACTCAAATTTTTGAGTGTCAATGTTCTTTTTTGTTTGGGTCTTTCAAGTAGCAGGGCAACTGAAGCCATTTTTCCACCAAGCAGCAGAGCTCATTAAAGCTCGCCATATTACACCGTCCTCTGGAATGTGTTTCTATTGCAGGATATGTAGAATCGTGTGACATCATACAGGGCAACACAGTGTCACCCAGAGGATCTGCACATGTGTTACAGGAAAATTAGAATTGTTCTATTACTATTACTATTACTATTACTCAAGAGTTGAGGAAAAAAAATCATTAGACCAATTAACAGATACATGCACCGCTGCAAATGGTGACCTAACACCAGATAATCAAAGTTTTATTATTCTTACCTTTGGCTTTGGTTAGCAAATGTAAAATATTTTTTTTAAATGGAACCGCTAATTGGATTACAGGTTGCTATTCATTTTAGTGTAACACCACATTTTCAACTGATTATCTGGAGGATAATTGAAAACCAGGTGTAGTATTTTCTAGATTATGTTTTTTTTAAGGAAGTGAAATTTGAAATTTAAAAACAAGCGGCTAGCATTGAAAATGTTTACCTTCCAAGTTTATCCTAGAAGTAATGAATGCTTGGCCCAATATGTTTTGTATTTACAGAAGGTCCTCAGTTTACAATTGTATCATCTCAGGGTTATGAATAATGAACCACTTAATTTACTATTTTTCATTTGACTTTTAAATTGTGACTTAGATTTGTGTTACATACACATATTGACTACAGTGACTCATCTTTACTACTACGGTAGTGTAAAATAGTAGTGACAGACTATGGTGTGTTCAGACGTCCCCATAGAAACGGAACTCCCAGTATTCGGAACGATTTGTCTGAGGGGACTTTGAAAAAATGATGCAGTAATCATCTGTCAGCTACCATGTTCAACCTGCAAATTCTCCCCATCGCAGTTTGCATTTAAATGACTCCCTGTCATTGTGAAAGAAGAGCTCACTGTGACAAAAAAGTCACATGGAAAGTTTCGGATTACTTGTGTCATTTTTTTTGGCTTCTGGGGAACTGACCTTACTTACCCCTTGACTCTGACCTGGACCGCAGGCATGCTTAGCAGATCTCCGTATCAGCCAGGGGGCAGAATATTCCCACGAGGACACTGTTGACAAAACTAACCGCAAAGGCATGACTCATAGCCAAATATATCGCACTATTCTAGGAAGCAGGAAGGCCTAAGTGCGAGTTTTGCATACAAGCCACACATAATCCAAATCAATAATAAAAACACTATATGAACCTGATGATGACTCCACGTGAGGTCGACCTGTCCTACACTTCTGCAGTTAACCAATATCCTACATTGCATGTTGCATGTCAGGCCTATACAGACAATTCTGAGTAAGTTTGACTCTAGAGTGGGACCAAATAAGCTCAGTTTTAGCGTAGGCTAATATTTACACTTGGAAGAGAGTAAAATAAAGAATAGGAAAAAAATGAAAGTCACTCAAGGGTTGAGAAACAAACTCACAACCTTCAGCTTGGGAGACAGCCACACTGATCTATGCCCCTCCTACTGTTTTCTTATCCCCAAGAGGAGACCAAAAACATTGTTATTGGTCTTGGAGTTAGAAGATTCCAGCTGACACGAGCGATACGCTAACACACAAGCAGGAGCTGCGTGGCTCAGGGAGTGGATCGGCTGCCCCCCAAGCTGAAAGGCGTGAGCTTGTTCCTCAACCCTTGAGTGACTTTTCTTTTCTTTTTTCAATTCTTTATTTTTCTCTCTTCCAAGTGTAAATATTACTCTAAAACGGAGTCTATTTGGTCCCACTCTAAACAGAGTCAAATTCACTCGACAGAATTTACTGTGTACTTAAGCCCCTTCCGCTGAAGCTGTGATCTTTCTACCTTTTTTTCCTGAGTTGCTCTTCAGCATGAACAGCAGTGACAGATGTTCTCCCTCCACCTTGGGAGGCACAGTGGTAACTGTGTTAAAGAGAATGCCAGAAAGGACAATGTGGAGGTGTGAAGTTTCACACTTACTATTCACTTACTCGCTCGATCAGTTTTTTTAAATTGTTTGTCGAACCAGTCGATGGCGCTGATAGCATTGCACGTCTAATTGACTGATTGTGGAATGCTGTGTAAAAGTGCAGAATCTGCATATTGTGTAAGAGAAACAAAAGAGAAGGTCAGAAGTTGAGAAAGTTGAGTTATTTTCATCAGAATTTTTGTGTGGGTTCTGGGTAATTGAGAGAGTCATCTTTTGCAACATTAACATTCCTATGGAAAATCCTATTATAACATCAGACTCACTGATAATAGAAATACCAGCAATTGGTAAACTGATAAAGATGCAGCACTTGTGGGCATCTGTAATGATTTTTGCTCTCGCTGTGTTAGACTTCGACTGCATCATAACCACCAGATCGTTACAATATTTCAGGGCCGAGTAAACAAAAACCTTTTCCCCCTCATCCAATCTTAGGATGTGTGGAGAAAAAGGTCACTGAAAAGAATAAACAAGTGTGTATTAATAAATGAAAGTAAATTATCCTCTCATGGCAAAATTTGGATCCAGCGTGTTGGATCTTATTGCTTCTTCCTACATATTTGATTACTTTGATGTGGTGACTTCATCCCACTTGCCACTGTCTGTGTTTGAAGCCCTTTGGCTGTCTCCATCTTAATAAAGTGAATCAATGATCATGCAAGTTATTTTGGAGAAGGATGATACTGTCTTGTCCTATATCCACTGACTGAAAAAAAGGGAAAGGTGAAAGTCTTGCGGGATTAGCATAGTTCATATTTGAGCACACTTGACTTCATGTAATATTTGTGTGTATGTGTGTGACTCAGACTTTGGCTTTTAGCCAAGCTACCAGTCAAGTGTGGCAGTTTGAGTACAGAAATTATAGTACACCGAATAGCCACAACATAATCCTGATATCTTTGAACGTGTATCTGATTACAAACCTGCACTGCTGTGTCACATTTATCAAATGCTGGAGATCACTAATGGCAACTGAAGTGTCAAAACACTCGCATATGTACAAATGCTGTATGCATGTGATATCAACACACGCGTGGCTTTAAGCTGCATCTTTTATGTAATCCTTCGATTAACACTCTTTGATCTGATGATCTATGATCTGGCTGAATATTGCAGCTGAGCTTTTAACACTGTGATCTGCATATGTTTCACATTGAATGTTTTTTTTTTTTTCTCGAGTGTGAATTGTTGAATTGATTTTCATTTCTAACCATTTTGTAACACAATTGGAGATACTGTTGAAATTAGACATTTTATTGTTGCTGAAATCAACTCATTGACTGGAGTCACACATTTTTGGATGCTAAAAACTGTGAGGCATGAGCTATAAAGTGTGTAAAGTGTGTAAAATGCATGGCTTGATGTCCTCACCCTGAATAGGAGTGTGATTTAAAGCATCATCTGAAATAAGACATTGCCTGTGCCAGTTGTCCGGTGCACTCGCATTTTGACTTTATGACAAACCTGGTCCCTTATCACATTGCTGAGCAGGATTAGTATGACAACAAAAGAGTAAGGTGCAGTCCTCACTCATTCTTTCTGTAATTCATTCTCTTAACATTTTAATGCAACAACTATTGAGAGGACGGATTTATTTTATCATGGCTCAGGCCTGCATTATGTTCCGCTAGGATTTTGTCAGTGAGCTCATGGTATAGTTTATTTCAGTGAGTCCCAAGCAAGGCCCTGTGGCACATTAGTGTGAAGTGAGAGATCACCAAGGGTGTTGCAGGAAATGATTCAATTTCACTGTATTTGTACCGGAATTATGAATTAGACTTATATATATTTTCCCCTCTAGCTATGCCAGCGATGTATAGTGACAGTCAGAGCAACTACTATAAATGCACTTCCATTTGATCTGTAGTAATTAAGTACAGTGGGGGGTTAGGGACCACGAAAAACAAAAATCCGCCTCTAATTGATTTAAATGCATTGAGGAAAATACATTAAAAATATATTCAATAATTGCTGATAAACATTCAATATGCATTCTCCATGGAAAATGGTGAGGAAATGGGGCAGGGGCAATAAACAAAATATGTCAACATGTATTTTAAAATATTGAAGAAAAAGAAAACAATATGAATTTGTGAGACCATAAGTAAACCGAGTATGTGGGGGGCCATCCTCTATGCAGTAAACCTCTGTATCCACCTGTTGCCATTCACACACAAAAATAAGTCATGGCTTCCTGCAAGTATGTCATCATTGTGTTTAATTAAGCAGGCCCAGATTTCATGCTAAATAAGTACAATTGTAAAATCATTATTTCAGTATTCCTTTTATTTATTTGGTCGTGTGCCATGAGATTTTTCTAATGTAAAATAGGTCCCTTGGCTCAATAAAGGTTGGGAAACACTGGTTTATTCTATACTGCTAGGCGCAGAGTTGTTGTTATGCCTCCAAGGCCTTACGTTAAATAAAGCAATGTTATTACCAAGCAAGCACACTTTGCTTCTAGTGGAGATTATGTGAGCGGAGTGTCAAGTAGAGCTCACTGATAGAGCTTTATTGAAGCAGCCTCCCTGCCTGAATAAACTTTTATCCATTCCAGCCCCTCCGAAACACAATTTCTTTTTGTTACATCTTTTGAATAAATAACAATAAGACTGTATTTTATGAATACATAATAAAGTAAAATATAAAAGAGAATGTAAAAATACTTTGTGTAGTTACTGTACCTTGAACAAGGTGAACATGTGTGTCTTTAAAAGTAGAGTTTGCAGTCTTGCAGCAAGATTTGAATGTAGCTCACACGTATGAACGGGTGCACGCCAATTGCTAGCACATTGCTAGGATCACCTTTTCATGATGAAGTGTTACAAAAAATTAAATGGTAACCTTGATGTTGTGTTGTTTTTTTTGAATATACAATAAATAAAAACATAAGAGAGGGGATCAACTCACCTGATGACCTGATGAGAACCGTCATGTCAGCACCAGTGGTTGCACCATCTGTGACTTAGAGAGCTTTCCAATTCCTTCTCTTACGCTTTTCTTGAATAATACCGACAACCCTAGTGAGGATGGATGGATGGATGGATGGATATTTTAGTTGCACACCACACACACAAACTGTAGAACCAGATCACACAAACGCAAAGAGATATTTAGAATGAACAAAGTGTGCAAAGAGTGCTGCACTATTTGAGCATATGGCAAAAAAAAATAAAATAAACGGTGTTGTTGAAAATACATGGTCTTCTGTCACGGTTCCATGCAGGTCTAAGGAGTATTGAAAGCATGTGTTGATGTTTTATAATTTATTCTGAACATTTGTTCATCAATAGCTTGTATTTAAGTCATTCCTTTGTAAACCGGTGCAAGCACACTTTGCCTGTAGTGGAATTGATGTGAGTGGAGTGTCCAACAGAGCTCACTTATGGTGCTTTATCGAAGCATCCTCAATGCACCGTCTCTGCCTGAATGAAGCCTCATTTACTACCCCTTCTTCTTTTCTCTACCTCACCTTCTCCTATGCCCTGAGGTGTTCTCACTGAATAACATGGGTAGGATTATATTGCAACATTAATATGGGGATTGATGTTCTACTATTATTTAGTGATTTGTCGCTCTATGCGGTCCAGTGCATTAAGATAAGGGGATAAGGGGCCTTAAAGGTTGGCTGACCAGAATGAGAGCAGTTACACAGTCCATTTCCTCCTGTGCTGATTAGCATGTCAACTGTAAAGGCGCAGCCAATGAGCCATTTATGGGAAGGGCCAAGGAAGCTTTTTATCAAAATGACACTAAAACCTGACTGTCACATTTACTTTTAAAGCTAATGTGCTTGGCTTGATAGTGCTCTACATTAGTTTGACATCCAAAGCATGGGTGGAGAAAGAGGTTTTAATCATCTTTGGGAGCAAACCTGCTCTTAAATATAAGAAGAATAAGAGAACCAGTGAAAGTTTGACCACATGCCAACAGAATGTACCTTTTTTATTATTAATATTCTTCAAACCAATGTTTTTTTGTTGTTGTTTTTTTTTGTTTTGTTTTTTTGTTCATGTTGGGCAGGCATTCTTACGTAAGAATCCAGTGGTTGGTCAAAATTTCAAAATGTGCTCCCAAATAAAAAAGAAAAATAATAATAATTGTAAAGCATCCCTATTAAACAAGAGTCATTTGAGAAATGTTCCTTGATCATTTATGTATATGAAAATTAAGGATTACTTAATCAATAAGTAATAGTTAATTAAATTGACTTTCTTGGGGGCAGAGAAAGAAATTGCAGTCTACAGAAAACCTAGCACACGCACACTGCTCTTTGACTCCCATAACCCATCTCATCAGTGGAGCACACCAAAACCATATAAGACAGAGTGGAGAAGATCCTTTACAGATACGGAAGACAGACTAAGCAGACACACTCAGGAAGGCACACTTCAAAGCCAGCAATAAGAATGTAACGATGTACAAATGTCACAATCCAATAAATATCCAGGGTTGGGAGGGTTACTTTTAAAATGTATTCTGTTACAGTTACCTGCTAAAAAATCAAGTTAGTAACGTAATCCAAGTACTATAATATTAAAGTAATGTAAACTGATTACTTTGGATTACTTTTGGATTACTCTAATACCGAGTATGCTCATGAAGACAAAATAAAATTAAATATCACCACAATATATATTCTACACAATGTGCCCCTGCTATTTGCGGGTGATAGGGACCCGGACAGCCTACAAATAGCAACAATCCTTGTGTAATTAAAAAGCATCTAGGCTATATATAGGTTGATTGATTCATTGATTGATTGATTGAAGGCCATATGCTGTTTTTGAACTGTCACTGAAAGCAACATACCTCACAGTTTAGACAGACAGACAGATAGATAGATAGATGGATAGACAGACAGACAGACAATGTCAATGTAGTTCACAATGCTGTGTTTGACTGAAAGTAATGTTTTTTTGATGGAGATATTGAAAAATATTTGCTGGCATGACTGATTTATGGGAGTGATAACTGCTGCAGTGGCCAAAACATTCCTAATTAAAATCAAACTGACTAATAAACTAACCACCAGAAGGTGCTAGACCTGGACAAAGTGAATACAACCGTACCTTTTTAACAGATGTGCTCCTTTTAATATTTTGGCATTACAACGACGATATGGTGGCAATTTTGATATTGCGATATTGCCGTTATCGTTACATCCTTACCCAGCAACACAGACAAGAGCTGGTTCAACCCAAGTACAAAATCAAGAGCAAACTCAGGAATGCTGTTTATGCAGTACCTTGGCATGATGAGTGCAGCGACCTCTGTATTGATAAGACCAAGCTATCCCTGTACAAACACGATCAACATTATAGGGCAGTCTCATCAGGTCTTGAATCAACTGTTCATTTGCATTTCAAAAAGAAAGGGCATTTGTTTGAGGACAACAATGTCCAATATCTGGACAGGTAGCAAGCCACCTCAAATTTGAGAGGCCAGATGAGAAGTTTTACACCATCACTTATTGTCTGCGTACAACAATGTTGTGAAATTGCTCCCCTTCAAAGAATTTTCATTTCGTGGGAAAGGTGGTCACAAGCAAGTCGTTTTGCCTTCAGGCAGGTTAGTATGCAAAACAATCGTTCATCAGCCACACCTGGCAAGAACAACAACCCTCAGGTGATTGCATTCAGAGAACACATCCATAAGAGGCTTCAAAATTTTGAACTAGAGACAGACCGTTTCTAATTCTAAATTCTCCTGCAGCCTGGAGATGATCTGCCTGGATTCAGCTCCATATTTTTTTTAAACATCAAACTAGTTTAAATTGAATCAACAGTACCACTGTTGGTCTCTTCCATTTTGCCTAAAACATCGCAAGACAGAATTAATCAACAGAATTATCAGATATCATCATATTTGACCAAAATGTGCTTTGTGTAGTACAGTAGAAGCTTTTATGTCAAACATCATCTGGGGTGTGCAAAACATGAGCTAGTATCTTTGATTTAAGAGATGACATGCTTTAAACAAAAAATAATTATTTTAAGATTAAAGCTGAAGTATATCAGTCTTTTTTTTTTTTTTCAGATTTTGCAAGTGTCAAGTCTAAATTGCATCAATTTCCTTTTTTGCCTTTCAGTCTCGTATACATGGGGAGGAGGTTTTCATATTGATGGATGAGTAGGCTTTTTGGCTTTAAGTGCTGAAGCTGTCATGACAAAGGTGAAATAGAATCTCTTCCCTCTGCTTCCCCTTTGGCTGGGGAGCAGTCACAGACATAGTATCATCAACATTCACACGGCACAGACGCACTGCACCTCTATGAATACTGATGTCTCTACTTCTCTCTGTTGGTTCATATTAGATATTATTTTTCCCTCCACACTGTCACCCACTCTAAGTTCATTATCTCCAAAATGAAGTCAGGTGTGCCACACAGTCCCAAATGAGGTCAGTTTTTCTGTATCTGTGACAGTGAAATTAAACAATGTGAATAAAGGCTAATGGTTGTTTTCTTCAGTATCCCATTATTCTCAAGGAGTTGTCATGCATTATGAATTTTAGAATGAATTCCTGGATAAATGGCAACCTTCCACGATGACAATGGAAAGAAAGAAGAGTCCCTTTAGATGGAAAAACATGAAAATAAAAAACAATATGGCTATGAAGGCGAGAGTGAAGGGACAGCGAATAGGGCCAACGATGAAAGACTGAATAGTACACCATCAAGCTCCAAATAACATGTGCAATACCATTAGCAAACCTACCTCTCTCAATGGTGTCTTCTTTTTTTCCTCCCTCCATCTTTAAAAGTGTGGTTAATAATTTATAATATGAAGAGAAATGAGTATTCCGAAGCCCTTTTAAGTGAAGGGAAATAGTCACTCTCTCTGCTAGCATACGATGCAGTTAGACTATTGATTATAGATCTTTAAATCTGAATATCCTCTTTGTGAGGTATCCGCCTTCATGCTCTGGTTTTCACTTAAGCGGATGTGCATATTTTGTCTTTACGTCCCTCAGTCCTTCCAGGGATGCATAATGTAGCACATTGCGTAACAGCACTGTTTCCATTCACACAGTCACTGCTCCAGGAATAAACATATGCTTAGATGTTCACAATTCTCCTGGTATGCATTTGGTAGAAATTAGTTCCACCCCTCTGCTTTTCACAGTTAAACTAGCAACCCCCTCCCAACACTCCCACTCCCAATATTATTTTGAGTCCCATTCAAGTACATGTATTAGCAAATAGAAATATTCCTGTTCATCATGCTGATGGATGTTTCAGCATCCGGGGGTTCGGTCTTGGCAGGCTGCTCAGTTCACTGAGCATCCTTACCGTAAGGCCATACATGCTCCAAGCGGATACAGCTTTGTCCGAGTGAGAGTATATAATCAAGTATAGCACACACAAGTGCATGCGCAAACGATGCAGTGTATTTATCACCTTTGTCGCTCTCATATCTCAAACCAGCAACTGCAGCGTGACTGTTTGTACAAGGTCACAAACGCTGTCACTGTGAATAAAAACATAACTTTTGCTCAAATGCATCGCTTACCTCTAGAGGGAGAACCCAAGGCAGCTTTTCACCCCCTTCCAGGCCCAGAACACTTGAAATACATTTGTAGCTACGTGTTGTTGTTTTTTTTTTACTTTTCTCACAAACTGCCAGCCAATGTCACCTCAGTTCATTCCACCAAGTCCCTGTGCATGTTAGGAATCGTAAATTATAAAGGGATTGAAGACGTTTCAAGTTCTTTATGGTTTTGTTGGGAAACATGGCCATATAAATCATACTGACTGAGACCCGACATGCTGCAAGATCCCTTACGAGTCAATTTAGCTGCTGCCCTTCGCACTGATCTTAAATCATGAACCTATTTTGATATAAAGAGGCCTGAAGAAGAAAAAAAAGCAAGGAAAAGGTGCTGAGACTTTGGCTTTACTTACAGCTCAAAATAGCTGCCATGTTTCCCATTTTCCTGAGCCTTCTGCGCCTCAGGTCCTGGTACAGTGCAGGGAACAGTTTGAGTGTCTAACCTGTCTAATACTTGAGTTCCTGGCCTCACTCCTCCTCTGCTGAGCCAGCATGCTCATTAAGCTCTTCGACTAGTCAACCTCAATGGGAGACTGTCCAAGCGTCTGCCCGCCTCTGAGGATTTTCATCTAGGCTGCACCAGCAGACAGGGTGAGATATTTATTCCAGCCAAATGTCTGTGTGCCTCCACAGACGAGGGAGATTATGTGGAGAAAAAGTCATAAAAAGACACTGCCTACACATTAATTGTTGTTTATTTTCTCAACACATGGACTCCTTAGTGTGTGCCCTGTGAGCCATTTTAAGATGAGCCATTTTTATGTCAACAGCAAGAAGCATTAATATTCGCTTTTAACCTTGTGCTAGGGATATGTCTTGCGGAAATCAGCTTTTATTTATTCATAATCAGACATCCGACTTTATGCACATACACATACTGACGTATACATAAACACAAATGATAACACAAAACCATAGTAGACACCCAGCATTTTTAAGATTTGCTGCAACATAACCAATGTTGGCGGTTGGGTTGGATTTTAACATTCCAATTATTTTGGAATTCTGTCAAACATATAGAACTGATTTTTGATGGATTGCTTCCTGGAAAGGGTGGTTTGCATTCCAAAGTTCAACAGTATGACCTCGCCCGTGAAAGTGACTCCTCATTCTCTCAAACATCCAATGTGGCAAAATCCGTCCAAATAGTATCAGTTTGATCAATATGTCACGGGTATTGAAGCAGAACATCATATAATTGAGAGATTAAAAATATATATAATAATCAAGTCATTGATTGTTAATGTTCACATCAGACAGTCAAGGAAATGTAGGTGAATGTTCATCACTGTCGTTAAAGTGGGAGTTTGCAATTCAATTTTAAATCGTCCTGTACGCATACATTTTGCCCATCACAGCGAAAACACACTGTAGCAGGGCACTGCTTTTGTGCCTGGGGAGTAGTTTGGGGTCTCGGGGTCTTGCTCAAAGACACTGCAGCAATGTGTTTGGTTTCTTGAACTGAAGGACCCGCAGTGGCAGATGATGATCTTAAACAGGACTACCCCTAATAATAGTAAATGAACAACCCGCCACACCTGAGGAAAAGCAACCAATCAGAGGAGTGACATATGAGGTGGCATGATTTAAAAAAACAACAACAAAAACGATATGATAATAAAAATAATAATAATGCTGTGTTTAATGAATTCATTTCTACAATTATTCAGAGGGTTTGATGCCCGCTGTTGTCGTAGTCGTATTCTTTTATTTTGTCTGCCCGCACTTTGAACAAATTCACTAAAATCACATCAGACTAGCGATTTATCTTACACCAAAAGTTAAACGTGATCTGAGGAGTCAGCATTTTAATGTCTGTCAGCCACTGATTGGTCACATGTGCCAGGGCATGTGAAAGGACACACTCTCAGTACGCCAAAACACTGTCTCCTGACGGCCTCACGGCTCTGGCTGGGTTCTGAAGTGTTCGGTTCAGGTGAACGGTATGGGATTTTTTAAATAGGTTTTAGGTGAACTAATGAATACACACTCACACGCACGCACACACGCACATGCACATACACATACTCACCCACATACAAAATAAAAATTAATTTAAAAAAATACATTTAAAAAAAAAAAAACTGTCAGCTCCAGTCCATGAAGCTTTGCTTTCCTGTGAAAATGTTTGCATCTGGAACATTGGTCTTTGGCTCCATGTTTTATTTCGAGACTTGGCTAACCAGCCCATTTTATTGTGTCCCTCTCTGACTCTCCAGCTACTCTCACTGACTGACTGGCTGTGGCAAGCACAGCTGCCTCCCTTTCTGGCTCCTATCATAGAGTGACTATTGCTCTCCAACTTGTTCCCAATGCATAATTCAAGTGCCTGTGGTTTCTTAGGCTGATTGAAGAGTCTTGTTAGGATGGTTCAGATCTAACAGGAGAATTGGTCACCAATATTGCTTTGTCTTTCATTGCCATAGTTTCTTTTTGTGCCATGCCCTTCTTGGTTGGAAGTTGCTTTCATGTGTTAAAATAGTGTGCATGTGTCAGGCCAGACATTTCATCCTTCCTGTTTGATTGATTTCTAGTCACACCGCAGTGGACAGGACCTTCAGCTCTCTCTCGAAAAAGAGGAAGGAAGGCAGGCCCTCCAATGTGGGTAGCTGCATCAGCAAATACACTTCAAAAAGAGTAATGTCGATTCTGCCCAGTTAAGAAAATCAACCAAAACTGAAAGGATGGCATCATTAATGATGCTAGGTTAAGCATGTGTGGGATGCCGGGAACTCTTTCACTGTGGAAGCATCAGAGTACTACTTGTTCGGAGTCCTTGTCTGTTTCGTAATGTGTTTGGCTAAGTTAGAGATGAGTATAGACGTATAGATGGAATTCACTTGACCCCATAAAAACGTAATTGCCTACAGATTAAAGTGCACATGTTCATAGAAAGCAGCATGTTTTGTGATTCTGTCAGGACTCCTGTGGGTGAATGAAACTTTAACCAAGCTGATATAGCTTTTGAATCTTACAGTGCCTCTGTCTCTTTGAATTCATGCAGTGTTTATTTCAAGCCTGAAAGCGCTGTTTCCCTAAGACACCGGCGCAGACCATGTGAATAATTTACTTGTTATACAATTTACATTGGCTTTACATTATTCACAGAGGAATGACGAGGATGCTACTAGCGAGTCAGAAGAGACTGTGACGGGGAAATTGTATTTTGCATTTATTTTGTACTTGGGGCAGATAGATCGATATTAGATTGCTAAGATTTTGGAGCCTTTGACGTTGTTAAATATGGTTCTATTGTATATTATAGATGGCTGGATGTGTAACGGGGATGATCTTTGTAAATTAATCCTAAGAAGGGTGGGCTAAAATCTGATTAAATTTTTTTTTGTTAATTGTAACTAACTAACTAACCAACTAACTAACTAACTTACTTACTTTTTAATTGTGGGCATGTATTCTAATTGAATTTTTTTAGATTCCATTGAAACAATTGACCTTTCGCAAAAGCCCCGCTTCCCTGAGTTGACGCTTCCGGGTCTGACATCCCTCTGGACACTTACACGTACCCAAAGCATGTCAGTGAGTGTTTTTGGAGCAATACAAGCGCGATACCTTCCAGGTCAAGGCAAAAGGGTCAACAATGTGCACTGGACGGACATATTCATAATATTAAAATATAAAGAAAAGCGGACTTCACAACTATCGAGGCTAAAGCATGCAGGTCTCGAGATAAGTCCGAGACAACAACGGTGTCTCTCGCTCAGCGCTGAAATTGTAATCACACCAAAAAATAATAAATAAAATAAATAAATTATATATATATATATATATATATAATATATATATATATAAATTTTAATGTATTATCAGTCACAGAGCTCCCAGCATGAGACCCAGCGTAAACTACATACCCAGCTACCACTAATAACAATGATCAAGATAAACCGTGCATTTTTACGAGGCGACACGTCATAAAGCACTTCCCTTTAAAAAGAAAAAAAGAAAAAAAGAAGGAGAGCAATGATGATTACATGTCAAATCGGTAAAATTACCGAATGAACAATACTGAGCTCTCCAGAAATTTAAAAAATAAATAAATAAAAATAAATCACTTCCCGATTTCATTGATGAATGGCCAATGAAAGATTCGGTGAACAAAATATTTTGAACGATACTTTTTAATGAACTGATTCTAATGATTCAGTTCACTTAAAATAACTGTCATGCCCATCACATACAAACATAAGTGAGAAAAGTGACTATGTTGTATGCTGTTTTCATTCCAGTGCAAAATCAACGCTAGCTAAATATGCTGCAAAGCCTGAAAACAATCTGCAGTGCAATATTAATTAAAGAAAAAGCACAAATGATAAAGTGGTGCCTTCCTTTAGTGCATTCAGCATTTTCTGTGGTTTTAATTTTTACCCTGTCCATATGGTAGAAACACTTTTTAATGACTAATATAAGTGCTTGCTATTCCGATTGAAAAATGCCATTTTCAGTTTACAGACTTGGTGGTAGCTGGAATGTTTTCATTGATATCAAAACAGACACTGTACACACACATGCATGCACACACACTACTCACGGAGGATTAAAAAAAACTCATTCCCTGCAGAGTTTGTCACTTGTGGCGACTGCCTTAGATGACAACAGTAATTTGACAAAAGCTGTCACTCCTT
Source organism: Vanacampus margaritifer (assembly GCF_051991255.1). Lineage (NCBI taxonomy): Eukaryota > Metazoa > Chordata > Actinopteri > Syngnathiformes > Syngnathidae > Vanacampus > Vanacampus margaritifer. Next base: position 24,504,194 of record NC_135437.1, on the reverse strand, counting down.
TCGACAAAACATGAGTGACCGTTGAAAGCGGGAAAAGGTCAAATGCCTCAAAGTTGTACATAGACACATGTCCAACAGACCTCGTCCCCTGAAGGGGTAGATAAAAGTGGGGTATTGTGTTGGGAGGGCTAGAGGCACTGAGCCACTTACCGCAGGGACTGATTATTCTCGCTATTGGCCACTTAGACGAACAGTCGGCCTCAATTTTCCTCTTCCTCCTTCCCTCTTAGCCCAATCTATCTTCCACTTCTGCACATCTGACTTGTCGTTATAGTACTTCCTTTCAACCCTGCTTTCTCCACCTGAATGTTGGCCCCCTTGACCTCATCCTTCCCTCCATTGGGCATACGCTTCACAGTTGCCACACTCAGTTTATTGCAGTCACCTCAGGCTTGTTACAGGACCCCTAAACAGCAGGACCCCATTCAGCTCATTGCAAAGAGTTACAGCTCATGCCCTCTTGTTTCCTCCATTTACTGTATATTATCCACTCGCTGCCTAGCTCCTTCTCCCACAAATGGCATTTAAACATTGGGCTCCATTCTGGCATTCAAATATTGGCAAACACTTGTGGAAAGGTCACATAGCTCAGTCAACTTGAAGTCGTTTTCTTGATGGAAAAATGGAAACGAAAGCCTAGCAAAACTGTATGATAAACTCTAAAGTAAACTCAACTTTTTTTCTAGAGAACTTTGGGGCAGACTACACCCTGGATTGGATGTCTCCTCAGGTCGGGTGTAAATTAATTAAATCTTCTTTTCAACTTAAAATACATGTGTTTTTTTTTTAAACAAACTCCTGCACTGTCTCCTGTGTGTCTTTGACCAAACTGTTACAGTCGGAATGTTGGCCGCATCTCCGCCAGTGGCCTGTTGGTGGTTGTGGGTCGGTAGGTAGTTGGTGGTGCTCGCAAAATGCCCTGTTAAAGAAAACTCTGTGCCACTCCGGAAAATCATTTCTAGTTATTTTGGAAGTGCAGGCCATAAGATAAAGCAGGAATGCACTCAAAATGTAAAGAGTTTACCACGTGTACAAACTTGGCCTGCGATTGGCTGGCAACCAGTTCAGGGTGTACCCCGCCTACTGCCCGAAGCCAGCTGGAATAGGCTCCAGCACCCCCGCGACCCTTGTGAGGAAAAGCGGTCAAGAAAATGGATGGATGGATGGAAACTTGGTTTAGTTTAAAAAGTAGAAGATCCAGCACCAGGTCTCAGCTATTTAAGGACGTGACTGCACTCTGTAAAGCTGCATACACAAAGCTTCTACGTCCATACTGAATCCATGTTGAATAATAAAAAAAAAATAATAATAAACTGGGACACCTACATGATCTGTTACAAATCACATACACCAATCATAAACATTGTGACATGAATGCATTCCCCTGTGCCATGTAACCACGTTAACTGGCCAATTTCTCCCGTTCAACCCACGTTTCAGTCACAACCTTAGAGCTCTGATTGATGTAACGGCTTTGTAATGTGCGGTGCTGCGGAGCTGATTAATGTTTACTGCAGTATACAGTATACGGAGGAGTCATCAATCCTTCTCTGCAAATGGGATACCAAAACAACAGTGTTCAACAACTGAAAGAAGATAAAGAGCTCAGAAGAAAGGCTCAAGGAGAATCACAAACCAACATGCCAAGGTCAGATAACCTACGAGATCAGAGCTTATACTGAAAAGACCCCTTATGGTGTTGGCACAGACGTCTGTTGACATTGCGCTGTGGCCAGTAGTAGTAGTAGTAAAAGAAGGGAAGATTAGACAGATTGAGTGGGGGCATGCTAGTTTCGCAGTCACTTAAGAGGGCGACACACTTGGACAAGCTCCTCTCGCTGGGTATTAAACACAATTAATTGATGGCACCGCATCCCTGCCCACCTGGACTCTTAAAGCTCCGTGTGTTCCCCTCGCTAGGCTGTAAATCCACTCCATCTCTCTGGCCTCTTTAACGACCTATGCATCCCCTGCGTCCTCAAACCCTCATCATCGATATAATCTGGCTTCCTGAGGACTTTCAGATGTAATTGGGTTTATTAGTGGTGCATCGTATAGGGATGTGCCCTTTTCCTGGAATGTTTTCAATTTTCTAACCAAGCATGCACAAAGAGCCGAATAGGGTAAGTCTTCCTTTGCCACAACAGAGCGAGATTTTATTCAAGGTGAGAAATCCAGTGCACATTCACTATCATTTTATCCAAGTATCATCCTTGCAGGGTCTGTCAGCAGTGTCAACTGACACCGTTACCATAATACCTGAAAGCAGTGCTGTATACTTGGTGCCTCAGCTCCAAGAAAAAAAAATATGCCAAACACATTCAGCAAGACTAGGCAATATTATTTTTTACTGAAGTCTAGAAGCATAAGTGTTTCATTTAGTTTACACTTTAGACTTTAGTTCTGCTGGCCTAAACCTTATTAGAATCCTAATATTTGTTCAAGAAAATTGCACTAATTTACTACGAAATGTATTGTCCTCATTTCTCTCCTGGCTGCACGGCTTTCAGTATGTGTATGTCAGATTTGTTGTCTAGTCAGATTTCAACCACCACGTTCTATATCACTGTAATCTGCCCAGGGCCTTCACGGTTAGTAGTGTAGTCCAATGTAACTTTAACCATATAAGTGGGACAGTAATAAAATATTTCTTTAACCAAGCAGATTTCAAATTTGTCTCAGAGATCTAGCGAGCTGGCCCACAATAATGTCAGCATCCTCTCAGCAAGCCAGTTCAAGGCACGCCCACTGGGAGGGGGGGAGGGGGCAGCGACAACTCAGGACACGCTGGGGAGGCTATGACTATGTTTACAATTACATGCAGTCAATATCTCTTTTAAAACCCTAATATTGGCAATATCTGGCAATTCCTGTCCGTCATTCGTCGTCAGGAGTGCGCATGGCGGTCACCAACATACGCTGATTACTATTCATTGATAGGGGTTGGGAGAGGTGGGGGGCTTGAGGTGTCAACCAGCCGGAAATAAACTGATCGTTCACAGGAAACTCCCAAAATTATCGATGGCCAACTCACACCTGCAGTAAGTGTATCCTAGTGTGATACAGTACAAATTAGGGATGTCCCGATCACACTTTTTTGGACTCGAGTCACCTCATTTTGAAATTGGTGGATTCCAATACCTCAGCATTTTATCAAGGAGGGGAAGAATATGTTTTTTTTATTATTATTATTTTTAACCACCCTAACACCTTTTATATGGTGAGCGTGAACAGTGGTTAAAGTAAGTAAAACATTTAAACCCTCCTTTTTTTTGCACATCTGTGAGTTACTCAAAGGGCTACTATTAACCAGTAAAGAGCTTCATTTTTGAGAACTTACTGTAGCCGTTTTAAAGCGTGACGCAAGCCAACAACTAATAAAAGGCTGCATTTGAAGAGCAAGCAAACAAAAATGTATTTAAACGTACCTTATCCTGACTGGTCTGGACTCGCACCAGGCTAGACTGTCGGCTCGGGGGGGGAGGGGATTTAGCGGCGCCGCGAAGGACGTCAGAACCTGCTGATTTGCGCTAGGCTCGGCTAAACTCGGTTAGGCGCTGGGGTCCCCTCCGACGCTACTGCAGAATCCAGGTGGGTGCCTCAGCTGGGCGTGGAGGAAACGAAACACATCCTCAGCCGGAATCACGAGGAGGACTCGAAGCACATCCATAGTATCCAGAGCCTGATGGCGGTACGGCTGCGAAGTACAGCACAGCAGCAGGAAGCGTGCAACGCATCTACTGTATATCCTTTCCGCAACACAAAAAGCTCACTTTGCACACAGTGCAAGTCGCACCTTCTCCGCTTTCTACATTAAAGATGATAATAACTTATTATCATCTACTTCCAAATACCTTGCCGCTATTTTCTTGCTTAGCTCCGCCGCTCGCTGTGTGGAAAAAAGGAAGTCTCACTCTGTGCCACCACGCAACTCCAGATCTCATAAAAAGTTATATAAAAAAGAACCTCATATATTTATCCGAGTCCTGATCGGCAGACAACGTCCGATTCCGATCAAGTCAGCAACCACGTGATCGGGCCCGATTTCCGATGACGTGATCGGATCGGGACATCCCTAGTACAAATCTTCTTGAATGTGGTATGATATCGTATACTTTCTAAAACCCTGTACACATACAGATGAAGAGATTGTAATTACTGCTCAAAGAACAGACTAATGAGAGTAAAACTAATTTGTCTTTGCAACTTATGTTTAAACACATAACCAATAGGGCTCATTAAACAGCTTGCATTCGTCATCACATCACTAGAATTATATTTAGACATCAGCACCTTGGATCTCTAGAGGTTTTTAGTGTCTACGTGTGTGGCAAGTGTTTGACTGAGTGCACAACAGGTTCCCTTTATATTGCTGACGGGGATTAAAGCGTGCTCGAAGTGTGTTGCAAAGATGAAAATGGAAGGGGGGCGTGAAACGAGATCACGGGAAGGTAGTGGCGTGATGATTTACCGTGGCACCTTCCCATATTTCACCTCATTTGAGATTTTTGTTTTATTCATTTCAAGATGGCCCGAGGTATTTCATTCTATTTGGTGCAGACAAAAATATGCCACCACTTTACTCCCGCGCTATATTTCACAGTGCGGTGGGTACGTTTGTGCCTACTTTTCTGTGATAGATGGGCCCACTACATCAGTGGGCGGTGGGTGGGGCGCTCCACTCCGTCAATCAACAGCTCGCTCTTAAATCTTTCGGACAGCAGATTTGACAAGCACTGCAAGCCCTGGCATATTAACACAGTGGGATTAGGGAGGTGCTCCCTCTAGGTAGATTTCAAATCAACTACATGTGATATGGGGATGTTTTGAAACTATTTTGCACAAAGTGGTGGTACTGTAATTAAATGTCTGTTTGCTCTTGGTTTTAGTGCGATCAGAGTTCAAACGTGCAAAATTGGCATAGCTTATGTCCAATGTTTAGCTCTAATCTCTTGCCGTCTTTTATTGGTTTAGCATGCTTGTAATTATGGTAAGCGCCGCTGAATTTTAAATAGTGTTCAATGATGGATGACTGAAAGTGTCAGACAATTAGAGTTGTTTGCGCTAGGATTTGTCCTCACAGCTGACGATTCTCTGCAGATAAATGCAGTCATGGAAGAGAACTTTGAAATGATGTTTGTTTTTTTTCTCACCTTTTGTCTTACAGTTGTGTGGCTGTGGGCTGCTCGGCGTGGGCATCTGGCTCTCCGTGTCTCAGGGCAGCTTCGCCACCTTCTCGCCCTCGTTCCCCTCACTGTCAGCTGCAAACATGGTCATCGCCATAGGCGCCATTGTCATGGTAACGGGCTTTCTTGGTTGCCTGGGTGCCATCAAAGAGAACAAGTGCCTGCTTCTGAGTGTGAGTTTTTTTTTAATTGGCACATTTACACTACCTTTGCAGTTGTTCTTCGTTAACACGTGTAAGACTAGACCACTGTTTCTTAACCTTAATTGAGCCAAGGAGCACATGTTTCACATACAAGAAATTCCCACAGAATACCACCAAACAAAAATGTCACAAAGTACTGTTGAGTGCTGAAATAATGATGATATTGTCTTAATTTATTCACAAAATTACTTTGTGTCTGTAGAGATGGGAGATACTTTTTGGACCAGATTTTTTCTTCATTATTTCATCGATGGTGATACTTACTAGGGCTGGGTATCGATCCTAATTCTTCAATCGATTCGGTTTCGATTCACAAGAGTTTAGTTCGATTTGATTTTTTCCCCCGGTTCGATTCAACTCACTTCAGTTTAATCCGATATTGATTAATAATGGATCATCAATTCTTGTTAAATATCAAGGACATGATAAAAACTCAACAGACATTAAGTTCCAAATAAAATTTTGCGGAAGCAGTAAATGTTTAAAATATTCAGTTATAATGAAAGTAACACGTGTTATGATCACTTACAGTAAGGTTTCAAACATTGACATCAGCAAGAATCAGATGAAAATATTTTCATTATCCTAATTCAATAATTGTGGATATAAGTTAAACAGATTCTGAATTGTCCTAGCAACAAGTCAGGTCTTTCATAAATGTAAGAAAATACTTAATACTTAAATTCATGTGAACAGTAAATTTAAAGAAAACAGTTAAGATCCAAGAAAAACTTTGGCATTTAAAATTCTATTTTCTTCAGAATTTATGGGGAAAAAGAGATGTTAAAATAATTGATTTATGCTTTCATGGACGGTTATCAGGCAGGAAAAGGAAAATCAATTTGGTATTGATTATTCATTTTTCTAAACCCAACCCTAATACTTTACTGATCATATCTTGTTGACATTTTTTTCAGTCAAATAATTATTATGCTTACAGACAGTTCACATGAAAATTACTGGACATTTAGTGGATACCAAATGTATTATATATAGGCGGGCATCTGACAAAATTTTGCTGGTCCATCATTCGGCATTCGTCATCGTTGGTCCGTCATTTTTTGAGCAAACCTAAATGTGACCGTCGTCAAAGACCCCTTATGATGAATACCAACATTGGATCTTGATTTCCCTTGCCCGGACACGGGTCACCAGTACCCCTCACTAGAGCCAGGCCTCCAGCTGGGACTTGTTGGCAAGCACCTGGTGGGCTAGCCTGCAATCATGAGGCCTGGCTGAGGTGACGTGGGTCCCCCTTCCCATGAGCTCACCACCTGTGGCAGGGGTGAGCTGACTTCAGGGACGTGGATCGTCACCTCTCTGGCAGACAAGGAGCCTGAGTTGGTGTGTCAGATTGAGAAGTTCTGACGAGATATAGTCAGGCTTGGCTCTACACAGATGTTCGGCTCTGGTACCGATCCTCTCTAGAGGGGTTGGACTCGCTTCTACTCTGGACTTGCCCACGGTGCGTGGTGCCAAGCAGGTGTGAGCATACTTATTGCGCCCTGTACGTTACAAAAAGGTAGCTTCCTCCTGCACCAAACAGCAGTTCATAATAAGAGCTGGAAAGGCTTGATTGGGAGGAACGCCCCCAACCCCCCCCCCCCCCCCCCCCCGTTCAGAACCTGAGCAGTGTTCTGTTATTGGACTTCTGTGCTCGTCACGAACTGAAAACTTACGGTCATCCGGAAAGGGCTCACAGTAGAGCCGCTGCTCCTCCGCATCGAGAGGATCCACCTGAGGGGGTTTGGGCATCTGATTAGGTTGCCTCCTGGACACCTACCTGGTGCGGTGGTCGAGGCATGTCCTAGATGTCCAGAGACGACCAAGGACATGCTGGAGAGAATATGTCTACCCGCTGGCCTGGGAACTAGGGATGGGTACTTTTCACATTTGAACCGATACTTAGGGATGGGAATTGATACGATTTTTCCGATTCCTTTATCAATTCTGTTTAACGATTCGATTCTATATCGATTCTCTTGTCAATTCTTTTTTGTTGTTGTTGTTTTCTAAAAAGCAGAACAAACAGGTAGATTAGTATCCACGTTGTTTTATGTCTATTTGTAAACAAGATACTACATATTTAAAATGAAAAGAAATTAAATGAAAGAGAGGCCTTAATAGGTCAACATCCTAGTACATCTTGATGGGGTGCCATGGGCTCCCAGAAAAACAAAATATTGTTTTAAAAACAAATGTAAATAAAAAAACATTATTCTCTTTAAATTTAAAAAACACAGCCTAGAATATCCTGTGGCAATACAATCAACTGAAGTCCAATGGTGAACTGTGCATTATGCAATTTTGCTAACATAAACATGAAAGCACCAACATCTTGAGAAGAAAGCAAAAATAAAACAAGTTAGGTTCCATCTCTCACGATGGAAATGTGCCATGCTAACAATTCTTTTGCAGAAAAATAAGCATATCTGCTTTTTCAGGAAGGAAATGAGATATTTCTGGACTTATGGTGTCTCCTGCTAAGGAGATGCCTTTACACACAGAAAACTTCCTGATAGCAGGGGTAGTCTGTTTCTTTTGCTCCACCACCATAGAGTGGCGCTATCCTTGCAGGGGATGGGAGTCAGGCTTCTGTACAGCTGGATCTCATGATCCACTCTCTGGGCCAGGGAAAGAAGGGGCTGTTGTTGCCGTTGGAATGGCTCGTTGTCCTCCTCTTCAAAGAGTTCCTCCAAGGCAGTCTTTTTTCTTTACTGGTGGAGCCTAAAATTAAATAGACATAATAGAAAAAGAAGCCAAGTGTTGAAAAGCTATCCACTTATCACACTGAGTTAAACTTACATAGTTTTCTTCATCTTCATCCTTAAATCCCTCCCAAGGAACTTGAGAAGAAAACAAAAATAAAACAAATAAGGTCCCATCTCTCACGATGAAAATGTGCCATAATCACATACCTCATCTGCTGCAGCTTTTATGTTTAAGGCAATTCCTGATTTTTTTGATCTAACTCAGTGTTATAATTGTCATGTTGTCAGTTTATTTTTACTAAATAAATCATCAACTGTAGCTGGTATCGTTTGGAAAGATTTTTCCAAATGTTTTCTTTGATGCTGAGTCCTCTTCTTGTACGATGTAGTGTTGCAGGATGAGCAAAATTTCACCACAGGTCGGACTTCTGTCACTGGAGACTGTCGAGGTGTAGTGCCTCCACATAAGCAGCACAAACTCTTCAGCTGTCCTTAAGTCCTCATTGCCCATTTTAGCCAGTCTGTATGTAAATGTAATGTAAACAAAACAAAAACACCAAAGATATGTTCCATAAACAATCACAAACAAGCCACATAGCATTTTTCAATATTACTCACCTTTCTTTTTCCATGGACTTTTTTTATCCATGTGTCGATGGCTGCAGCCTGGATGGCAGGAAACTGCTGGCAGAATCTCTCCATCATCAAATATAGAGAGTTCCATCTGGTCCGCTCAGAGGGTACAGTACATGCAAGGTCAGACCTTGCTGTGGAGCGCCTTGTGGCGACCTGTTTTGATTTGGTGCTATATAAAATGTACAATTATTGATTATTTCTTATTTCCTTTTGTAGTGCTAAAGGGGTAGGCAGAGAAATGAAAACCCTTTCGGTTGTATATTTATGTATGGCATTTTTTATTTATTGATTTATTTATTTGTTTTTTGACCATGTTGAATTTTTAATTTGCCAACTAACTGAATGTATTTAACGGAAGAAAGCAGCATGGTATCTACAGAAGCGAAAAACGCGCTTCTTGCACATCGTGGGCATAAATAAATAATTGCCTTGCACCTTCAGAACACATACTTAAAGTAGTACACAACATTAAAGTGCTTGACGTTATCATAGGCTCAATTATTTACATAAACTGTACTGTAAATCAGCATAATGCATAGTTTAATTGCAAATGTACTCTTCTGTATACATCAGTCAGAATCAGTCTATCAAACTTAGACCTTGTTCAAACATCATCATTAACATTATGATTATGTTCATTATCCAAGATTGTCAGCACTTGGTTCATTGCAACAGTGTGTCAATCAGCTCCATTATTGATGGCATTTGGACTCTTAAATCCACAAAATTGAATGGTGCGGTAAGTCAGTACAAAGACAGCACCACAGATATGCAGTGTTGACAGTTCTTGGAAGAGAATTCTAAAATCCACATAATCTATCAAAACCCACTTGCCATGAAGGCACATCTGCACAGGATGTACCGAGAGACGTGCTTGTTTTTATTCACCAACAAAAAACATAGTGATGATGCAAACCTTCTGGAGACTTCTTCACAAGTCATGGCAAATTATTAAGACACATTTGAGCAGCAAGAATTCAGCTCATTGCTTTATTTCCTTTAGCAGCAGAAAGACAACTGAAAAGACTTGACTGACATTGTAGCACACATCAGGGGCTGACAAAGGAATCTTAAGTGAGGGATTTGTGCTTCTTGCAAATAAGCACCAGCGTGTCTGTGTCAGTCATTTCTATGTGGTAGTCACAGCCCACTCAATTAAACATCCCCTGGTGTCACCACGGTGGATGATTTCCTGTACATACAGCACACTAGAAACTTGTTGCATTGTATTGGACAATAATGTACTATTCATGACATCACCCCTGGTGTTATTCTCTGTGCACAAAGTTATACAAGCATGTTATCTTTCACACAAGTTTTCGGTACACAGGTTCACAGTTGAGTGGATGTTGATGCTGGAAAAACAATGAGTTTGTGTTCTCTGCGCTTCGGATCAATCCCTTCAAGTCCTTGCATCAGTCAAAAGCTCCGCCAAATCCTCCTCTTTGACATGGCTTCCCTTATCTGCCGAGCAATAGCTAGCATGTGTGTGTGTGTGTGTGTGTGTGTGTGTAGCGTGGGTGAGGAGAATGAATTGGGCCTGGGTGGGGTGGTGATTGAAGTGAATTAACTCATTGACCTTCGCTCCCGGCTGTTTTACTGGATTTCGACTGATTTTGCAAGGCCCACAGAATATTGTGTTCTATTGCTTTAAAAACATGGAACCTACCAAAAGAAAGATTAGAGTCTCTTCTTTCATCAGGAAAAAGTATATTTCTATCTGTTCCAGTTTTGCAGCAATTACCGTTAGAATTATAGCTAAGTTTCATCATTATTCACAAATCTGTTTAGAACTGCGGGTAAATGAGCTTTTTTTTTTCAACATGGCCCTGGTTGATCTCTTATACTCTGCTGTCATCTGCTGGCCGTTTTTGCAATTACTACCATTGCTTCACCCGTTATCTGCAGTTCAGGGGCTGCTTCAAAGCCTTTTGTATACTCTAGCATTAAAACACAACAACGTATAAATACCCTTAAAACACTTGAAACATTTAAAAATTAGATTATACATTTTTGGGAGCAAATGAGTTAGTTGACTACATCATTTATATTATTTCAGCACATTACAATGCTACTACACTTTTGTGCCACTCCCGTTTTCACATAAAGACATTTCGGTGGACTGTAATTAAACACAAATACAAACAAATGATTATATATATATATTGGGATATAGGTCAGTCTTGAAAATGTTCATTTTGGGGGGGATATGAAATTTTATGTTTTAAAAGTACTAGTGGTATTGGTGCTAGGTATTGGTATTGGTGACTAGTCAAGAGTTGAGCACTTGTGAACAATATTGTGTTCTATTGCTTTAAAAACATGGAACCTACCAAAAGAAAGATTAGAGTCTCTTCTTTCATCAGGAAAAAGTATATTTCTATCTGTTCCAGTTTTGCAGCAATTACCGTTAGAATTATAGCTAAGTTTCATCATTATTCACAAATCTGTTTAGAACTGCGGGTAAATGAGCTTTTTTTTCAACATGGCCCTGGTTGATCTCTTATACTCTGCTGTCATCTGCTGGCCGTTTTTGCAATTACTACCATTGCTTCACCCGTTATCTGCAGTTCAGGGGCTGCATCAAAGCCTTTTGTATACTCTAGCATTAAAAAACAACAACGTATAAATACCCTTAAAACACTTGAAACATTTAAAAATTAGATTATACATTTTTGGGAGCAAATTAGTTAGTTGACTACATCATTTATATTATTTCAGCACATTACAAAGCTACTACACTTTTGTGCCACTCCCGTTTTCACATAAAGACATTTCGGTGGACTGTAATTAAACACAAATACAAACAAATGATTATATATATATATTGGGATATAGGTCAGTCTTGAAAATGATCATTTTGGGGGGGGATATGAAATTTTATGTTTTAAAAGTACTAGTGGTATTGGTGCTAGGTATTGGTGTTGGTGACTAGTCAAGAGTTGAGCACTCATACTGATATCAAATATAATTTGAAATGATTGTCCCAACAAGAAGTAGTTGTCCAATATTGCATTTGTTTGTATTTTTGTTTTGCATTTCTTCTTCTTTGCCATCTGCTTGGTAAATATTTAGCTCAGAGGAAGACAAGTAAGGAGAGAAAAATAATAGATGAGCTGCTAGGCTATATTGGAAATTAATCTTAGGAGGTATTAAAACCATTCTCCCTTCGCTCTCATCTTCATGAGCCCTCTGGCACTTTGATTCCTTTTTTTTCCCCATTCCTGCTTTCTTCCCACCTACTCTTCCATCCCTCATTTTAAGTCTTTTCTGCTTAAAGGTTTTTGAAAATGTGCTACTGTATTTTATAATCTGGTTGCGGAGACGTCATGAAATCACAAAATGTGTTGCGTTCCCATGTTGTAAGTATTACAGCATGTAATCTCCATGTGGTGTTTTGAACGAGTGAAGTCAAATAGTTGCTGTTTTTCCACACTTTGTACGTACTTGCAACAGGCCTTTTGTATCATGTGTCAGCTAAAATGTTTTTGTATTTTCATCTTTTTTCGCTGGCTTCTAAAGAGTTTTTTTTTCTCCCTTTTTTCTGACAGTTTTTCATCGTACTGCTGATAATTCTCCTGACAGAGCTGATATTACTCATCCTGTTCTTTGTGTACTCAGATAAGGTAGGTTCAATTCGTTTTTGGAATAAATTGAAGTTTGCCTCATTTGCCTTCGTTTGGTTCTGTCAGTCAAAACGGGACATCTCTCACACCTGCAGAGGAAAAGCAAAGAAGGGCGTGAATATATTTGACATTTCTCCATTCTAAATAAAGATAGTCTGCTGTCAAAGGTTAGACCCTAAAATGCAGGCCAATCCCCACCAGTTGGCTTGCTACAAGTGTTTCAGTGCACATTTCCCATGACGCCCGTTAAGTTCAAGTTAAGTGTGCGTGCGTGTGTGTATTTAGGGGCAACAGATGACAATATTTAAAACTGGAGAAATTACTGACATCCTTGTGCAATCTGGAGACCATCCTTTATGAAATTGTTCCTCAAATATTCATATTGAGGGTCTTATAAACGCAATGAAAAGCACTAACGAAATCGTATTTTTCAAGGGCAAATTAATCATTTTATTTATGGGCGTGTAACTGTGTATATGTATGTTTTATTTAATATAATATTTTCATTTAACAAAGTACAGTGACGGCAGTGGTGAATCATTTCTACAGTGTGTGACTTAAATTTTTGCAACATTGTCAGTAAGAGACTTACTTTTCACAGGTCTGACAGTAAGTTTTATACAGTAAGCATTTTTTTATTTATTAGAGGTGTTAAAAAAAAAACGATTTGGCAATATATCGCGATATTACAGCGCACAATTCTCGTATCGATTCAATATGCAGCCAAATCGATTTTTAAAGCTCAATTTTCGATGGAAATATTCAACACAATGTCACAATTGGAATTAGGGTTTACATTTTAAGCATGGAAGAATGTTATATTAATGGAACATTAAGCCTTAGAATTTTATTTCAATGCTCTGTAAACATGAAACAGATTGCAACCTGTTTGTTAAATACAGTAGACCACATTTATAAGCCTGAAGTAGATTTTCATACAAATCTTACAGTGTATATGGACAAGTTTACTGATTAGTATTTTCTAAATTTGAGTCTTAAAAAAAATCGCAATAATTGACTTATATCGGAATTAATCGGTATCAAATCAATACAGATCGAATCGCAAGGTACTAGGCAATTCACACCCCTAGTACTTGTAAAATATATTATCAGCTATTCTAAGTGTACAGATTGTCTCTTTGGTATACACTGCAACTGTTTGGTCTCCTCTCAAATGGATTATTTTTTTTTTTGTCAAAGTTGCACAAATATTCTAATGGAATCTGTCAAGCATTGTGTATTTTAACCAGGGCAAATTGTTGTATATTAAATATTTTAATGGCAGTACTTGGGGTATATGTAATTATTGTTTGACTATTTATTTTAGGCCCTGAAGGAGTTAGGCCCGTCAGGAACAAATATGTCGGCTGCCTTATCTCACTAATATTATTGGCTGAACTTTGAGGAGATGATTGGGGACAATCCTCACCTTGATCCCTCCTATAGAACTTATTAGAGTCTCTCAGCTGCCTTGGTCGGGCAGGCGAGCTGAGGTACAGCTCTGAATTTCTCAAATCTGATTTCTTTGAGTGCCATGTTTTACTCAGGAATACATCACTTCCAGCGAACATTAGCAGTGTTTTATATTTTCCTCGTTAGGCAAAATCCCACAGTGCGCATATACTGTTTTACACCAAATGATAAGCAAAAACACAATAATGCATTTAATTTATTGCTCTTCAGACATAATTAGAAACGAAGGCTATTACATTTAAGTAAAATGTTTGGTATTAAAAACCTGTCGTCCTGCAGCTCTGACGATACGGTATTTTACTCACACTCGACTACACGCAAAGTTAGTAACCATTTCAGCTGCCTTCCTCCCTCTAGTGGAATCTGGCATGACGTATAAGGAACTCCTCATCCTCTGATACAGGCTGTGATCAGAGGAATCATTAATCCTCTTTTGCTACTTGATCTTCTAATCACAAGGCATTTATTAACAAGCCTTGAATACGCACCAAAGCTGGCCGCTTTAAAATTTGGATTGACAGATGACTGTGGATTGTTTGGTCTTTAAAATGATAGATAAATGAAGTGCTGCAATTCCCTTCAGAATCTTGCTAAAATTATGTCTCTATGGTACTTCAAGTGATACAGATCTGTTGCAGAAAGATTGGACGGTAGAATTTAAAATGATAAACTGTTATCTTGTTTATCTAGCGTTTTCAGGTGTAAATAGTGTAACATTATATAACCATAATACCTGCAATGAACTCAAGTGAGTAAAAAAACATAACCCAGTCAACCAAGGTGGACAACGGAGAATGAACATGAAGTGTTTTGATTTTGGCACAATTACAGGAAGATTACACCAAATAGCACCTTGTGTTTTGCCCTTTCGATCCTCATTGTCGAAGGTGCTCTTATCTTTGCTGTTGGTTTCCCAAAACAAGAATCTATGATTCTTGCATGCTTCTTAATGGCAAGAAAAAAATACTCCTACGTCAACTGATTTTTATATTCCAATGTCTCTAATGATGGCAATGCACTAAAACTAAACAACATAAAAATACATAACTCATTACCGCATGACTAAGATAAAAATTTTAACAAGCAGCAAGAAAAAGTAGCTGATCAACATGATTCTTGGATTTTTCTTTTCCTAGTCATTCTATAGGCTTGCATCGACACTCGTGAAGCAATGCGAGGGTGAAAGGCAATGTATGTTTAATAAATCAGGGCATCTTTAAACTGTGTGTGGTGGATCCCTCCTCATTTGAAGAACCATCACAAAAGCTACAAGGCCATAATCCGATGTGCAAAACAAAGGGGTTTAAACGTGCTAAATGTGCTTGAGTCACGTTATGACACCTCATCACGCACCCACTTCAGTGAGATGATTGTGTCCAAGTCTTTTTCAGCAGAAAAAGACAAACAATGTAGAGAAATCATCGTTGGGTATCCTCCCTAACATTGACCAATTCCAGGGCAACAAAAATGACATGACAGCAGAGTGGGAACTGATGAGCCCCATGATGCAGATACGCCCCCTCCTGCAGTATACATTGGCACAAAACTAAAGCCAGAAGCAGTGACTGAGTTGTGAGGATAGAGAGATCCAATACTAATATCCTTGTCATGACAGATAATGCATAATCATAAGTTTTACTTTCTTTTCTTCCTTTTCAATGATGTGCACATTGGCTAGTTTAAAAAAAGAGGATGTGCTTTACATTGCGCAGTCCATGTATATGAAAAAGGTATCCTACCATATATTGCAATTCAGTTGAATTATTTTTTACATGGGCAAAAAGTATTATAGAAAATGAAAGACCAATTAACTATTGGCCCTTTTTTCCCTTTTTTTTTCCTTTTCTTTTTTGCAGATCCAAAAAAATCATCCAGTCAGTGATTCAAAGCCCTGATACAATCCAAACCGCTGTTTGTTTGTTTTTTTGTATTCCTTGCACCTCTACTACAGTAGTAGTTTACTCTGCTGTGCTGGACAGAGAGTATAAAAAGTACTTCATAGACATCACTATAATGAATATGTACAATGCAGAGATACCTCTCATCCTTCTATGCTTTCAGTTTGATCATGGAAATGCAAATAAATTGTCCTAACTGTACTGTTTAGTCGAAGCACTTTGCTGTATGCCATTTCTCAATGTAGCCCTATGTTCTTCAGTCGGCTGTTCAAATGCCATACAGAATCTGTGCTATAATAAAGTCAGGTCCTGCAATTAGCAAACAGCTGACTACAGCAGATGGTCGTGCCACAAACCAGATTATTGCTATTCGTCTTTAGCGCTGTGACCTCATTGTTTCTCTGTCAACCCGACAGGCCAAGCCAAACAGCGGTAAAGGTTTATTAGCTCACAATGCGGAAGCCCAACCTGGCAAAAACACAAGGGAACCAGCAGAGCATGTGCAGCAGGATGTAGGGCGGAAAGAAAAAAGAAAAAAGAACAACATTGCAGAAGGGGGGAAGGTAGGAAGAGAAAACAGTTGGACTCGGGAGAGATGGAAGTCAGATAATAAAGGCATGAATAAAAATTGGATTGGTGGAGTAACAGAGGGACAATGTCAATTGTTTACACAGAGAGCCACAATGTCATTCAGTAGAGCACAGACCTCAGCCATGGTTCACCAAGGATCACATAAAAGTGTACCACTTTGGACATTTGGGGGTGGGGAAGATGCTTCCATCATGACTCAAACATTTGTCAACAGTGACAAATGTTACAATTCCCCCCCACCATCAATATTTTATTTGTCTGTGTTTGTGAGTTATCAGGCTACTTTCTGGTTGTTTGAAAATTACCTAAGAGATTTTGTTATGAGTGTGCAGCATAAGGGACCCGATTTGCAGGGAAGCAAAGGTGCTCTTGAAAAATATTTCATTTCAGGAATGCTGTAGAAAATGAAAACAAGGCACGTAGGGATAATCAAAAACTAAATTAAAGAAAGTAAAAAAATAAACAAAAATAAAAAGAGGTCAAAACTGACAACTGACAAAAGAAGCAGTGAACTAAATAAAACAAACTGACGACACATCGAGAAACACCTGGGGTCTATTTCACAAAGCAGGTGTAACGAATATTGCCCGCCACTCTCAATTTTTTTTATTTTATTTGCCTTTTTAAACAGTTCCGCCTGGGGAATGTGTGTCCTTAACCCTGTGTTTTCTCAAACCAACCAGAGACAGTTCAAAAAGGAAAAACCCTTTGAATTTCCCCCAGCAGGGACCGGATTTAGTTTTTACAACACACAGGAAACACATACCACAGTGCCTACCAAGACCTAAAAGCCTGTTTAGCAAACAAACTAGCGATAAGACTGCTTATAAGTCCCCAGACCACTTTTATGGTCTGGTCTATCTACAGGAATCAGCCATATGTTTTTGGAACAACACCCCTTGGAAGTTATACGGTACAACAGTGCCCTCCAGCGGCCACTATCGGTATTATCCTCAAGAATCCTGCCGCTCGTAATTAATCTGAAGTCTATATAATTCGGTACAGAAACAGACTCTATGTACTTGACTGACATCAATTGACTTCTGTTGTTTAGCTTTGTACACAACCTGTATGTCTATCTCAAATGAATGATGTGTATAACTTCTGCAGCCATCTAAGTTCAGCTAATTAGTAAGCTTAGCGGATTCAATAACTTTATGATCGCGGTAATGTTTGAAATGTGTTCAGAATGATAAATGAAGCATTTGGCTTGTCAATTCTGATCAAAAGTTATCAAATGCTATCCCAAAAGCTTGGTCTCAGTCGACCAAGTCTGATTCAAGCGCACGGAAGAGGCGGGACTACTATTCCAACCCCCTGGGACCCCAGTTTAAAAGCCAGTGCGCGAAGGAACTTCCCCCTCTTTTTTGCCTCTCTTCTTCTCTCTTCTCCCTCTTCGCTCTTCCTGCCCCATGAACTTCTCCCGACCACCACGAGAGACGTGGCCGCCGAACACGCTGAGAGCGCCCACGCGGCTTCCTTCTTTGAGCCCCGGACTGGAGCCACACCGCGCCCCCCAAAGCACGCATCACTCAAGGACTCGCAACCACATTGCGCGTGCCAAAACGCGCTTGTCTGTTCCTGCCGAGAGCCGACCCACCTACTTTCCGCTCTCTGAATCACACAGTGTCCCGCTGACCCGGTTCCACGACGGCTATTAGGCACGCCAGTGACCCATTTCTGTTTCAGCCGTGCGCCCAAGACACCCAGCTACGCCCAAACCAACTGACTGCGACCTCTCAACTGCGCAAGCACATCACTACCAACCGGGACTTGTGCCAGGCAAGGACCCGCCGCGGCCTCCACGACGCGTGCATACCTCCCCACCAACCGGAGACGTGCAGCGGCCTCTCAGTCGTGCGGCCATCACCATCAGCCAGAGACAAGTGCAGCCTTCTAGCTGCGTGTGCGCTGACCGCCCAGATTGCCTCCAACGGACTTTTCTTCAACTGAGGATCGACGCTCTCCGAGTCCCTCTCTCTCCCGTGCACCTGAACCAGCCCGTAAGTGCGCCTTCATTGCAATCTGACCATATACCACTGGCGCAACGCTTTTATTCAAATATAAAAGGATTGACATTTCAAAACGCTTCCATCTCTATTCCCCATCTACCTTTTTCATTCCCTTTTTATCTTAGTTCATTAGGTTGCATGTTGTCTTTTTATCTGTGATTCACATTTTTTATTCCGTTTCATTAATAGGTTAGCCTGTGACTGATATATGTGTGTGTTTACTAAATAAATTTGTTGTCTCGAAATTCCATTTCTGACGAATAATTTGTGATAATTTACTGAGTGGATTAGTTATTCTCTTATTAAAGCAAATAACTCTATGATTAACTAAAGTAGCAACTTCAGATTATAAATTCTTGATAATAGGATTTGTATCGTTTATTTTGCTCCTACAAACAAGCAAAGTCATTGTGGTGCCCCCAGAGGTTGCTAAGGAAATTACAACTCCCCTCAGTACAGTCTAAATTTCTTGTTTGCCATTACGGCACACCAAATAATCGCTACACAGGTTTAGTGAGAACCCTGGGTCAAGCAACCCTGAAATGAAACCCTGCGTCTTCCGTTACAGAAAGGGAGCTAACTGAAACCAGAGGAAAACAGGTAACTCGAGCCTGTTTCATAAAAAGAGGTCATTTAAGCTCTCGGTCAGTTACCGTAGTAACAGTGTCCATGAACCTAACCTGGGCGGTAGCAGGTTTTTCACAATGAACTTTTGAATGAAGGTTTTCTCTTTCCCCGCCTCCTTTCAGCCACACACGACATTTCATTTCCTCGTTCATTCAGTGCAGTGTGGCGACTTTTTGCATTAATACGCCCACAGTCTAAAGCGTAAAGTCCACGAATATGGCATGTCCTTTTGACAATGACCTTATTGATGAAGGTGCCGCATTATTGCGCAGGGAATTAAATATTTGTCGTGAGATTGTTATCAGACCGTGCAACTGTTCTCTTTTTGAGCGGTACCGTTTCACATCACAGTCCATTATCTACAGTACATACACAACTTAATCCGTCCTTACATTTGCAAAATTACCAGCCGCAGTTCTGCACTCACATCGCAGTATATATTGTGTGCTGCGCTACTTACCGTTTGAATAATGTTTTTATATTTCATCTTAAGTCAAGTGCGCTTCTCTCCCTCAGCATTGCACCTAAATGAAATTAATTAATGTGCTACCATTCAACATGTTTCCCCTGTAATATTATTGTGATTGCAAATGACTATATATAAATTTATGCATTGACCCAACTCAATCAGCAACATTCTCCCACGCCGCTTTCTTTTATGGGGAGCCGCTGCGGTGTTCAAATTCGCCATATGATAGCATTAAGATTTTCAGTTGAGATGGGTAAAAAAAAACGCAGAGGGCTCCATTGATCTGGTCTTTTTAGTGTAGAGTTTCCTCTCTCAATGCATGTCAACTCGCTGTTCAGGGTTAGTCTCAGTGATTGTTGAACATGCTTTATGAAGTGGACCCTTGAACAAGGCTAAGGGAGCTGATTGGTAGACGCAAGAGACCGGGGCTGCCGAGAACAGGTTGGCACAACAACCTAACGAGACAGACAAGATGAGAAGGAATACAGGGAAAACATGATGAAACTAAAAACCACATCAACACTAACACAAATCATGACAGTTTGTGTTCTGTCGTGACTCAAATCAAGGAAGTCTTTGTAATCATTCACCACTTATCCTCTATATCGGATTACTGGTGAGATGGTGCCTATATCAGGTCATTTTGGTGAAAGATGAATTGGTTGGTAGTCAATCACAATGCACAGAGAAGTGCTCAGTTCATTGCCAAAGTGTAATGGGTTGTTGCATGCCAGAATGCCACAAAGTTTCATGCAAATCAGCTGTGCAGTCGTTGTTTTTTCCGCCTTATCCTGCTAACTCATTAGCAAATTGGCCAACAACCAGCATTCTAAACATTTTAACATTCAATAAGTGGTCATTAAAATGGAATACATTCTATGCATGTCTACGCATTGTTTGGCATTTAAACACTTATTTTCTGGACTTTGAGCATGTTTTTTTGGGGACTAATTAAGAGAGAGGGAAAAAAAGAATCCAACCAAGACGGCAATCTAATAAGGTGACTGATTATTTCATCAAACGCAACCAACCAGCAGGCTATCAGCAAATGTTCAATTCATGGCCGTGATTTATTATTACAGACCTAACAGAGAGCAAGCAGGGGTTTCTCTCATACAAGTGAACATTGTGGCCTTGGGCGCTTCAGGCAAGGCTTACAACGCATCCATGGGAATTCAATATCCTCTTTAATGATGTGTTGTTGGGGACCTTTGGCTCTGATGGTCTTTCTCTCCACATCATTTATTAGACTTCTGGAACAGTTATCTCAACTCTTCTAGACAGTACGCAGTGAGTGGAATGAAGTGAGTGGAAACAATTTGACGTGAAATTAGTGCTGTGAGCGCAACCATGACGACTGTGCAGTCCATGATGGAAAACGTTCAGTGTGTGGCTGTGTTGAAATACTTTGATTCTTGTCTCAACTGGCATATGTTTACTGAACCACCCACATACTGTGCTGGAGAGATTCGATAATTGAATATTTCAATTGCTCAAAGCAATGGAATCAAAATAGTATTCTCACAAAGCACTAATTGCTCATTACACTCCCTACTGTAAATATGCAATACTGTACTCTGCTTCTACTAGCAGCTGAGGCTTCAGTCATTAGATATTCCTGCTGAGTGCCACAGCAAACGAGAGCGGATAATTACTAGAATAGCACTCATAAGCTTACAGAGCTCCACTAAGGTGCAACACTCGTAATTTAGATGAGCACAACAAAAAAAAGTTTGCCCTAATGGAAGGAAACCCACTTTCTGTGTGTTTTAATTCTAAAATTAGAATTCAAGCATTATCCACAGATAATTGCTAAAACGTAATGTTTTGTTGTTTTGTTTTGTTTTTCTTTCAAATTTCATGTAGTTTTGCAAAATCAGTTGCGCAACTTCCTTGGCGGGGTGGATGTAAAAGCACATTTTTCTTTTTTGAGAATGTGTATTAAGTACACAGATTTAGGAGAGGTACTTTATAAATGTATCCCGATACAGTTACTTATACAGTTAAACCACTGTGTTACAGATCGATAGATACAGATAGATGAACTGACAAACAAATAAACACTTTATTCATTCCATGAGGAACATTAATAATGTTCTTTCTCCATAACATTGTTGTTAAAATCACATTTTTAATTGTTAACTAATATGATGTTGAAATAGTACATCTGTGGGTGTTTTGCGATGGAAGGGCAACACTCCGATTACATTAGCTCTGCCGCGTGCTACTAGCTAGCTCTGCCGCAGCAGTCTTGATGACAGTTCACACTATTCCTTGTAAATGTTGTTTAATAAGTTAAATCAGTCCTTTAGTGAGTATGTTTCAAACAGTGAATGTCGCTCACCACACTCTTTTCTCCACGTTGCTTTCAAACTGGCCAGATATGGAAGGCACAACACACTACAGCCACTTCCTGACGTAACAATGACTGTACACCCATTTGTTCACAACAGCACTCGGGTGGCCTCTCTCTTCCTGCTGGGAAATTGCAATGCGGGGAAATAATCCCCAATTTGTATCAAATTTACCTCTAAACCATATTTATGTTTTCCGTTACTGCCCAAGCCTTGCCATACTTTCCCACCTGAACTGAACTGTATAAACTGTATGATTATTTTTGTGTTTTTTGACATATTGACATATTCTAGAATTAGTCTAAATTAGCCACTCGGCATGCTAATGAGTAAACAGTAAAAATTTGTGTCAACTCACTGATGGTCCCAGTGTAACTGCTCCTGTGGTGAGACCCTAATAGTGACAGTAGGGAGTCTTTACTCATGAATAATTAATGACTTTGAATGGAATTAAAAATAAATCTACATGCTGAGACATCCCTTAGATCGTGCACCAAACATTGTCAACTGAAGACACTCAAAATGACCAACTATCTCATCTTTCCTGACAAAAAAAACAATCCTTTATTATAATACTTTTTTCATTACTGTGTGTGATGAAGAACATAATTTGTGTCAATATAGTTTTTGTTTTTTTGATAACTTCTAACAAAATATAAATTTATCATTCATACATATATTTATATATATATATATATATAGTTTATAGAAGAAAGTGATTTGGCTTTCTGCTTCTGACCATCTTTTTATCACTTAACAATTTCACAGTTACTGCTTTCAGTATGTGTTTATTGCTTTCGGCTTTCGGCTTGGCCCTGTAGCGGTAATGATGCTCTAGTGTAAAAGAGAAAGCCGGCACGTCTGGTCAAGGTCATTATGTTTTACACTTGACACTCACTTCTCCTGAAAGCAACACTGCTCGTTGCGTGTACATGAGGCTTTATAATACTCGTAACGCAACACAATTGGTCAAAATTAGGTATTTATTCTGGGACCTTTTGCTATGGTTCAAGTGCACATTACTTATATGAAAGTAGCTAAAGTGAGCAGTGTGACAAGTGTAATAAAAAAAACTACTGGTATTTATGTCAATGACAGTATTGGATGGCTACCTCTTCAGAAATGGGAGCTTGGGTCAAAAATATGTGTTTTTCCGTAAAAAAAAAAATATAATAACTTTATTCTTGAAGGGATAAAAATGGGTCATTGCACAACTAAATTAATATCAGCTCTGCAGTCGTTTGTCTGCCCATCATTAGCCTTAAATCGTTAGATCGTTTTTATGTCAAGCTCTAAAAAAAGGCTTTCGCACTTAAAATGAAAGATGCACAGTCATTGGAGACCAAGATGATTTTAACATGGTCTGTGTTTGTGCATTTTTCTCTGTGAGGGGTTTGGGGGAATACGAGTCTGCTCTCCAGTGACTGCAAGGAGTCACTAATGAGCGAGCAGTATCGCATAAAGCTGAGATTGAAAGCCGAAGACAAAAACAAAGTAAGAGGCAGAGATTGATGATAAAGCTCCTCATCTCATTTTCTCATACAAGGACAGATGCAGAGGATGTTGGGGCCTGCAGCCCTGAGGAGGCGTTACACAGATACGCTCCTCTGCATCAGCAAAGTTACAGAGTCACACAAAAGAATGTGATTGGAAGTGATCCTAATCTTATTTCCAAGGTTTTCGAGGACATAGAAATTGACTTTAGCATGTTTAATAATAGTTACTCAAGCATTCTAACACAGAAGAAATTCATTACTCAGACCAAATCATTTAGACTTTTAGCTTTTTACGTCTGTCTCGTTACCATGTAAATCTCAGATTATCCATAGCGATCGTCAGCACCTTCACCATTGCTCGCTACAACTGTGATTTTTTCAAGTATCTTTCCAGGCGGCTGTTGTTTATAAATAGCCGCTGGTATGCTAAAGCTAAGAAGAGGTGAGACAGTGTCTGTGTAAAATAGGGATGTAACGATAACGGCAATATTTTTTATATTGTGATATTAAAACTGTAACAATATCGTCGTCGTCATGTCACTATATTAAAAGCAGCACATCTGTTAAAAAGTCAGGTTGATTTCAATTTGTGCAGTTCTAGCACCCTCTGGAGGCTAGTTGTTTAGTGCAGTTTACAGTCATTTTCACAAGGCATGTTTTGGCCCTTAAATCCACGCTAATGGTCAGATGAAGGGGGACATAATATGCTTGTGAACCAAGTCAATATGTGGAGGAACTCAATTTGTGCGTGCATTAGCAAGTGCCTCAATATTAAGTGTTATTACAGATTGTAGGTTGTTTATATGTATTGCTCTTGTACAAAAGCACAATATTGTGTTTTTTAGTATGAGCTCCTTTTTCTTCTTTTTTTTACAATATTGTGACCTTTTTTATTATAATCACCAACCTCCCCACCATGTCCTTATAATATGGTATCGTGATGTCTGGATATTGTTACATCCCTAGGCCTAGTGTAAAAGGGAAGAAGTTTAGTATCCAACAGTCACTTCTCCCACCTGTTATGTTGAAAGCAATGTTGCTGTGTGACAAATTACATGTTACACTTAATGCTGACATTAACATCATCTTGCATCTAATAATAGTATTGCACAACATTGGGTTATATGTGAAAAGTGAATGTCGTTTATAATATTTCATCCATAATATTTATAGATGTAGTAGGACCAAAATGCAGGGAGGCAGGAGAACCAGGGCAGGAATGCATGTAATACTGAACACAATTTATTTAACAAAAACACTAACAAAACACCAACAAAGTTCTGAAAATACCAAAAATCTAAGTAACAACAAAACACAAGAGTGGTGACAGCGACACTGATCCAACAAAGACTAAACTAAACCAGGAAACTAAATACAAGCCAACTGTCGAGACAACGAGACACCTGGAAAAGACACAAGTGGCTGGGGGAGATGATTGGATGACACAAGGGAACAGGATGACGAGTACAGGCCTGTCAAATAGCTTAGCCAGATCTGCTTCCTAACTGTGATCGCACTCACAGGAGAGGTGAGTGTGACCACACCTCATTACCTCTAGTCACAGTTAGGAAGCAGAGCTGGCTAACCTTAGCCTGTCAATTTATATATATATATAAATGGCTAACTGCGATCGCACTCACCTCTCCTGTTTTGAGCAAAGCAGTCACAATTGTCACATTCTGTTGATTAATCTAACTATATACTGGAAATGATTTGTCCCTTCGACAGGCGGATCGGTGCAGCGTCTGCAGTGATGCGGACGCTGTATCGGTCCGTTGTGGTGAAGAAGGAGCTGAGCCGAAAGGCAAAGCTCTCGATTTACCGGTCGATCTACGTTCCTACCCTCACCTATGGTCACGAGCTGTGGGTCGTGACCGAAAGAACAAGATCCCGGATACAAGCGGCCGAAATGAGTTTCCTCCGCAGGGTAGCCGGGCTCTCCCTTAGAGATAGGGTGAGAAGCTCGGTCATCCGAGAGGGACTCAGCGTCGAGTCGCTGCTCCTCCACGTTGAGAGGAACCAGTTGAGGTGGCTCGGGCATCTGGTTCGGATGCCTCTTGGACGCCTCCCTGGGGAGGTGTTCCGGGCATGTCCTACCGGCAGGAGGCCCCGGGGACGACCCAGGACACGCTGGAGAGACTATGTCTCTCGGCTGTCCTGGGAACGCCTTGGGGTCCCGTCGGATGAGCTGGCTGAAGTGGCTGGGGAGAGGGAAGTCTGGGCTTTCCTGCTAAAGCTTCTGCCCCCGCGACCCGACCCCGGATAAGCGGAAGAAGACGGACGGACGGACGGACGGAGACGATTTGTCCCATGAATAAAATGAATGTTTTTTTTGTTTTTAACGAAGACAATTTTTTGTGGCTTTATTAATAGTGTGATTGATGGTGGAGCGCTGAGGCATTACGCCTTAACTTGTAAATACATTTTTGTTGTGGTGCGACTAATAGTGCCTGTGAAGCTGTGCTGTGTGGTTCAGGGACTACGTGCCTATTTTGCCCCTCAATCTGTTGCGGCTGTTAGTGAAATCCCCCATTGGCAAACCAAACTGCAGGAGAGCTAAGCCACTGACTTTTGTTTCTCATTAACACATCTAATACGATATTAATCTCCCACAGACATGGCACAACCCTGAGCACATTGTTGGAGTTCAGTCACAAGAAAAAAAAGATTAACACACTTTGCTTAAGGGCATGTTGAAGCTGAACATAAGATCTTCCTCTTCTCAAGTCATAGCACAAAGTTGATCCTGATTTTGACAATTTGAAAGCTATAAAGATGAATGTATTATTTAAACAATTGCAGATGTTTTACAATATTATAGATTGTGCCTGAGCCAGCAAATGATATGTTAGAGAGAGAAAGAGATGTATGACAGATATCTGTACACCAAATGTAATTTGATGTCATTTTGGAACAATGATTTATACCCAAGCACATGAAAAATCATCAGGAATGTCATGGGAAATTATCCAATTTCACTTAATTGGTGGGGAGAAAAAATCTTATGTATTAATTAGATGAACATGAATATATTTCTATTTGCCAATGGCATAAAGACCACTGCCAGCAGGTATAATAATTCAGTTCCCGTGTAAACCTGCGCAGCCACCTGTTGCCAATCATACAATGGCTTCTTGCAAGTATAGCAGCTTTGTGTACTATTAAAGAGGCATAAAATTCACTCTGAGAAAATACATTTGTGAGTAAATTCGGATTTTATTTCAGTATTCATATTTTGGTGATATTTTTATTGGTGGTGTTTTGTGCAATTTTTTAAATGTAAAATGGGTGCCTTGGATCAATAAAGGCTAGGAAACACACTTACTTATCTTACTCTTGTCACTACTCCTGCATCAGCAAAATATTCTATGCTAACCTAAGAAAATAAGTACTCCTATCTACTCGTCACCCATAAATCTACTTATCAATCAAGGTGATGTCTAGTCCTGTGTTAATTCCCCGGCAGCTTTTTGCACATTTGATGTCAAAATCGGTCTTTGTATATGAATGTATTCAAATATTTCCAAAGCAGTCCCTGGGGACTGTAACAACTCAGCCCAACCTCCACAAATGTTATTCTCTTTATTTGTCAAAAGGATCTTTTGAAACTAATTCAGACAGAGGCACCATGATTCATAGGTCACATTTGTGCATGTTTCCGACCAGTAACAATTTCTGCTTTATAACACAGCAAGAGCAGTTCTGATTTTGGGTGATTAAAGATGCTTGAAGTAGCTGAGATGAAATCACACAGTGGTTCATGTTTTTTGACAGCTCTCTCGAGGTTTCAATTTCTCACAGTTTTTCTTCACTGCTGTTCATGTTCTTCCATGGGGAAGGTTCTATTCTAAGGTATTGTAATCATGGCTGATATCTCTTCCGTCTGCAGGTGAGTGAGAATGCTAAACAAGATCTGAAGGACGGGCTGGCTCTGTACAATTCTGAAAACAACATTGGCCTGAGAAATGCCTGGAACATCATCCAGGCAGAGGTAGGCAGCCCTCACAAATACATCAAAGATGATATACATTAGCATAGCAACTACTGGGATATTTCAGATAATGTATTGCCTTGTCTTCTGGTCTTGGTATTAACACAACATTGAATTTCACGGCTGTCTGTCTGAGCACATTCCATTACTGCTTAATACAATGCAAAGTCACTTCAAAGTTTAGTTCCAGAGATCTGATGGACTGTCTGGCTCACTGACTGCATTATGTTTTGTGTTGGATATACAGTGGAAGTGCTGCGGCGTTATAGCTTACACCGACTGGCATGAAGCCCTGAAAGAGAAAGTCGTTCCTGACCGCTGTTGCCAGGAGCATTACCAGAACTGTGGGCGGAACTCAACCAACATGTTCTGGAACCGGGTAAGCCTTTGTAAAGTTGTTCAATCAGAATTTGTTACATCGTTTGGAGAAAAATGTCAATTTGGGGATTTTTCCAATAACAAAACTCTATTTTCATTTCCCAGCAGCAGAAAACTTTAAATTATAGTAGAAGTTTATAAAAAATAAGCAATTACCAGTAGTGAGTAATGTGCATCTTAACTAGGGTATGTTTTTAGACAAGCTGCTAGCTAGTGCATCTCTGTAGCCTGCTCCCAAAACACCCGTGGTTCTTTGCCTCTAACATTTCATCACAAATGATTTATTCACACCTAATCATTCTTATTTTCTTTATGTGGCCAAATGCATTTGGGAAGAATATCTATGATATCTATGACAATAAACTTTATTGTCACAGGCCACATTAAATTTTCCATTGGGTTTTCAAAGTTTTCCGTTGCGGTAATTTAATTTAACCTCATTTAAGAAACACACACACACAAGTTCCAACAATACAACCAGCACATTTTGGAAGATGAAGCCTCAGGCTATACATTTATAAGCTTGATGGGATCTTCAAAGTTGTTTCGGGATTGAGGCAAAAATCACAGTTTTTGCCCTATTTCATCAGTTGAGATGTCAAAATTCCTCATATTTTAAAGGATTGGAATCTAGGATGATGTCCTTATCTGCTATTAGAATTGTCTTACCACTGGCCTTTAAAAACTACCTGAAAGTTTCGGGTCAATATCTTTTTCCTAAGGTACTGGTGGCTATGGACCTTATGGAAAGATGTATGTGCCCAAAACTTTAAACGTGCTTTTCTGAAAACGAGGGATTTAAACCTGCCAACATTGAAAATGATGTAACTTTGCACATTTTTGAGGTATTTGCATGTATTATATATAATTTTGAGACTCTCATCCAATGCTCCAAATTATGTACTATTTTATAATAATTGTGTTTGAAGAAGAAATTCTAAAATTCTACTTTGCAAGACCCAGAATGTGCTACTTCTGATGCAATTTCACATGCGCATGAAGAAAGTGTAATGCATAATTTGATCTTATATACGGTGTAATGTGTAAGTAGGGTCCTTTAGCAAGCAGTAGATTTCACTATTCAGTTTCCAAAATAAAACTATAATGAATAAAAAACATTGAAAAATATAATGTTCCATTTGTGAATGTGATTGTTCTTATTACATAGCAATATATGCTCGATATTCTGATTTAGGGCTATGGTCAGATTCTAGACATGCCCGATTTGTACATCTAAGATACACATGCAACCATAATTGGAAGTCCATCTGGTCCTGAGTTTCTTTAAAAAGCTACTGTGTTTAATCAGGGGAAACATAACCGCGAGTAACTGTTACTTTTATTGCTTTACAGATTTTTCCATTATCTGGCAACAGCCCTTTTGTTTAAAGTCGTGCAACACTCTGTTTTCCAATTTCCTCCTGTTACAAGACTAATCTGCCATACTGCTCTATTGTGTGGTTAGTCCAGTCCAAAGAAAGGAATTACCTAATTGGCAACTGAGATTAAGTAGACATTGAGCTTGCCCACTGGAATGGCACAGCAATAAAATCCAGAAATCCTGCCCCGAGAAAATGACCCCACAGCACAGTGATGTCCTATCGCTGCCATAGGAAGAGATAAACGCGTTGCAGCTGAACGCAACATGAACCCATCTCAATATTTGTATGATGACCTCTGAATGAACCGGGGCACACATTTTACATCTCAGGAACGTTGCAAGTTTAATACGCACGTCTGTCTATGACCTATAAGTCTGGATGTAAAATTCACAATTCATTATTCACTTACGTTACACCTCACATACTAGGTCAATGCTTTTTTCACCATTGTATAATTCACGGAGCTTTCTGGAAAATAGGTGCCTGGCTGAGTTTTTTTTCATATTCTCTTCCATCTAGGGCTGCTTTGAGAAGGTAGAGGAATGGCTTGATGACAACAAGCACCTGCTGGGAACCATAGGCATGGTCATCTTGGTTGTGCAGGTAGGAGGTGTATTGATATTTTGGTGATGTCTTCTGTGCTGCTGCATTTGTCCTCGTCTGCCTACGTTGCAACATGTCTGCATCAAATGGCCTTTAATCCTATTTGCCTCCATGTAACTTATAAGGTTTGTCCTCAGTGGGCGTTCTAGGCGCTAACATCATGAAAAATATCGAGGTCATTATTTTTATTTTTATTTTCACACTGGTCCTGTCTGAGAGACTCAAAGCTCAATGCGTTTGCTCCTAGCAGGCATTGGGAATCTATCAGCATACAAAGAAAGAAGAAAAAAAATCAATAAATAAAACTCATGTGTATGTGTTAAAGGCGCTATATACAAATAGATATGATAAAATACATACATGAAACTGTGTCTCTCATTAAAATTGGTTGAACAAATACTTTATTAAAACGAACTACAGTAACTTCTGGACTATAAGCCGCTACTTTTTTTCACTTGCATTCAACCCTGCGGCTAATACAAAGGTGCAGCTTATCCATCAGATCACAAGGTCAGAGCAAAACAAACCAAGTGAGCCCAAATACAGTAGGAGAGACAGAACGAGAGCGGGACAATTTGCACCCTCATTCGGGAAAATAAAGTAGCGGGAACCCGGTGTGGTAATATTAAAACACCTGCGGCTTGCAGTCTGGTGCGGCTTATATGTGTAACAAACTCGAGTTTACCCCAAATTTAGCTAGCGCAGCTTATAGTCAGGTGCGCCTTATAGTCCAGAAATTACTGTATTGAACCTGGAAACTTTGCTACCCTTTGTGTATAATTACCAAACAACAATCAAGTACAAACAATGATGTGTCTGTTTTGAGTTTTTCAAAAGGTTTACATACAAACAACAACCTTGTCAAAACAACAGCCATTCATAAAGCATAGAAGACTGAACTGAATGGATTTCAAATAATGGATTTCAAATAAAACAATCAAGATGTGATTGGTGTGTAGCTCTATATGTGTTCAGAGGATTCACGTTTACCATTTATGTATTAGCGATTCATGCTGATATACCTCAAATCATACAAAACAATCTCATTACCCAAATCTCTTGCACTTAACCACCTCTATTTTTAGAGAATGCAAGTTATATTTTTAGTAGACACTTCATTAGGTACACTCGACAAAGCTACCTATACCATTCTGGCAAGTAAACCAACAGCCAGGAATATAGAGTTGAAGACAATCACAGTGATACTCTGAATTTCCTCATGCTTTCCAATATTCGCGTGGATTTACATTTTACATTTTTCTATTTAAATTTTTTATTCTCCTATTCTGAGCCCAGGATGTTGCACCGGAGGTTGCCACTTACGCTCGGCATTATGTGTGAAAAGATCAAATGCTCCTGTTAGAGCCGTCTTTTATTTGACACTATCACTCCTGCACATCTCCTCCAAACACACACACGCTAGCACAAGTGTGAAAGTGACAGGTATCGGTCCTCTTCACAGACTCTGATAAAGACTCAAACTGCACATCAGGTTTTGTGTCCGTATGCAAACACATTCAGTTGTGGCATCCTAATGCTGAGCTTTCGAAATTGTGAGGACGTTAACAGTAGATGCCATCTTGTCTCTCGAGTTAGAAAACTTTTAGCACTAGAAAATAGCGCATAGATCATATGAGGGAGCAATCTAAAGATACAAACATTAATAGAACACAGCCTGTGAACTACCACGCACCGGTTTGTTGCCTTTGCAAATAAAGTTTCATAAAATACATCACAAGTCTCCAACATTTCATGATAGACATTTTATTGGACCATAAGTCTTGGAAGTTCCTCCTCAGTGATTCCTACATTGCTACAATATTCAGCGTTCTTCCTCATCGCTAGATTAGTACCTGTTCTACTCAATTTGACAAAAGCTATCGTTCAGCTCAGAGCTGTACCGGTCAGCTGTGAAGAAACATTTTTTATTAGCGAGATGTTTACCTTCAACAGCTTTTGACAGACAACAATACACAGTGGTAATTTCATCATTGTAACTCCTACTTCTTCTAAACAAGTCTCACTGTCAATGTAAAAGTTGAAAACAAAACTTTTCCTTTGTAGCGAATGTGACGGGTCTGTCCAAAACTTTAAGTTTGAATGAGTCTTATCCCTCCTGTCTATTTTTTTTTCTTTTGAACATGACAGGCCATCGTTTTGTGCCCAGCACAAGTGCAAAGCGCAGTTTAACTGTGCGCATGGATAGAGTGTTCTTTCTTTTAGTATACGGGCACAGCTAAAAAAAAATGCATTTGCGCCATTGTGGGAGGGAACACAGCTGACTTGTTTGCCGATGGAAGCGGCTCCCCTCATTCCCTTTAAATTCAGCACACAAGAGACGCGTGGCATGTAGATGCACGAGATCAGCATGCGTCACACGCGCCTACTTACGGATCATATAAAATTGGCTGCTGTGGAGTGGACACTTGGAGACCACCTTCTGCTGCCGATTGTGTGTCTGTTACAGCCCCCACGCCTCCCCAACACAGAGCTGAAAAATATATATATACATAAGATGTTAATAATAATGATGTGTTCAGCGAATTTATTTCTTCAATGATTCAGATGGATTGACGAAGACTGTTGACTGATGAAATACGAAGTCATCCACTACACGTACGTAGGAGGATGTTAACATTTTATCATGTAGGGCAATTTTACATACGAAGCATACTTATGTTGGATTGTTTTCAGATTTAAGACATTAAATAATTAATAATAATTTAATATAGTGCAATGGTCGGATTTAATTTAATTTTAGAAAAGGCACTTGCTGAAACAATGTGATGTTTGGAGGCATAATGGAACGCGAAAGGCAACTGTCATGTGACATCCTGATTCTGAGACAGATTTAGGAACGCGATTTGAATCACAAGTTCCGTCTGGATTCCGTTACATACCAAAACGCAGTTTCGATTTTGCCATCACTAGTTTTTGCCTTCTAGTTCGCCCACGTTTTGCCTTGGTTGCCTATTTTGGATGTTGTTTTTTTTGTTTGTCAGCCAGAACCTTGTTTACCTCCTTGTTTTTGCTTAATTATTGACTGCACCTCTGCCTCCTCGCCCTGCTTCCCAGCACTTCGGTTCGCAACCACCACCCAACTTAACAACCAGAGTCATTTTTACACAGCTACTTAAGTACAAAATGAGTAGTTTTGCCGCATCTGGAACTAAATATCAATAAAATGGTGTAAAATGGCCTGTCTAAATGCATGACTATGTCCAGAGATTGTTCATCGACAGCATGATTTTCCTAAGCAGTTGAAATATTGTTCACTTTTACTTGACAGTGAGGTGTACTAAGATGTGCTCCCTGCTTCAGCAGATAAAGGTATTAGGATGAGCCTCGCCACTGTGTTTGATGTACAAATAGGATGGGTAATGGCAACTTCAAAGAGAAAGTACCCTGCCTACTAGGGCATCTCCATTTACTTCTTTGACTTAATGCTTGCGCCCACCGTTTTCTCTCCGAGATTCTCCAACTTCCATTTGTAGGTTAGTGAATGGAAATGTGCTGGTGCCTCACAGCGGGAGTAATTTTACATCAAAATGCGTACGGGCTGCATGTGCTCACGTATATCACACATCAACATGTTTTACATACTGTCTCCGTTTCTTTTGCGGCACAGCTTCTGGGCATGGCGTTCTCCATGACGCTTTTCCATCACATTCACAGAACAGGGAAGAAGTACGATGCCTAGCCCCCGGCGAAGAGGCCCGTCAATTCCTGAAGGGATGGAACACTGATTACATGTACCCCCTCCTCCCCACCACCGCCGCCGCCACTACTTTACAAGCATCCTTTGACTCTGTTCCCAGACTCTGTGTGCAGATTCCACTTGTCGCCGCTCTGGGCTCTCTCCTTTCGCCACTCATTTTTGCCAAAGAGTAACACAACTGGAAGAGGAGAAAGGACAAGTCATTTGACACCGAAGAGAATGCTCTTAGTTGGCAATCCTTTTTTTTAAAAAAATCTTTTTCTTTCATTTCGCTCGGAATAACAATTTGCTGGAGAGAAGCGCACACAGACACAAAGACATTTAAGACTTCTGCTAACACTCCCCACACATTGGGGAAAAGAACATCAAACTCCTCACCACCTATTTCTTGTGGAGTATTTGTCTTTCCTTTATGCTATATATATATATATATATATATATATATATATATATATATATACCCATTTTCCTTTGTAAATGGAAAAAAAGATCCAAAATGGCATGCTAGTTTTCTACTTTCCTTCAAATCCTTTATCACCCATTTTTTTCCAAATACTTTTTGCGTGTGATGCTCCTGTGGAATGTAAGTACAATATAGTGTGTGTTGCATTTGACGTGAGGAGCATAGACATGTCAGGATGGTGTTTATTATGATCCATGAGTCATATATTTCCCCATTGACTAGCATTTTGGGTAAAGTGAGTAGGGTTGAAGGAAGTTATTAAAGGGTGAAGAATAGTTTTGTACTAAATTCCGCTTTTATTCTTTGTGTAAAGGTACAAATCTGCCTGGGTAAAAAAACACACACACAGCGTACTGCCACACAGCGGCATCAACACAATTCCCACTGAGACAATATAAATTGTGTAAAATGGTTGTTTGTTAAAGCTCCACCAGGACTGTCAAGAGAAAGATCCTGGGTGATGAAATTTCCCCTTTGAGAGTACAAACTAAATTGTGGTGAATGCGTGTGTTTTATCACATTGTTCCACACTGCAAAGGTTAGAAAAAGAAGGGCATAAAAACAGCGAGAATCATAGGCACTAGAGGCAAAAGCAGTATTCATGCTGATATCATAAATTGTGTTAGTGAAGGCGGCAAAGGGTTTCTTCTTTCATAATCCACTGTCGCACATTTGTCCTCCCCTCATCAGTCCCTTGGAGTCGGGGGGCTAAACTCCTTTCCTTTATCTCTAAATTTCCACAAAGGAGCATTCAGGCAAAAATGTGGCAATGCTCTGAGAAGAAAATATTTTTTGAGAAACAAGCTGTAAATATACAATTATAATTGTGTGTGAGTGAATGTCAAAATCCCAACGGAACTTAAATGCAACAGTCTGACATCAGCAGCCACTGCCATATACTCAGATCAATAATTGTTATAATTAGGGGTGTCGGGCGATTACATTTTTTAATCGTAATTAATCGCATGACTTCAATAGTTAACTCACGATTAATCGCAAATTTTATAGCTGTTCTAAATGTACAATAAAATGTACGATATTTTTACTCTTAAGTTTTCATATTCTTGTTAACTTGAAAAATGTTAAACTAATAAAAATATGGCTGCATCTTTTAGTCATTGATACAATAATTTCATAATATTCATAAAATTTAGTTAAAATTAAAAAGATGTACTGTATTGTAAAAAACTAGTGTGAAATTGATTTGTGTTGAGGTAATTTTTCTGCCACTAGAAGGCATAATTGCATTTGTAAGACATTGGTGACAGCTCAGTGCATTTTTCTTTTCATATTAGGAGCTATCTAACCTTTAACATGAAGTAACTTGTGAAATTCTGCACATTTTTTAAATTGTTAAATCCAACTCGACCCCAGTCTCCACAAATATATGCATTATTACATTTATTACTGTAAAATTTTGACATGGACATGTCTGCTGCATTGCGACTAGAATTCCCCCAGTACAGGCTTTCCAAGTAAGGGGCGATCATTAATCGCGCGTTTAAAAAATTTGTGGCGTTCAGGAACTTTAAATTAACTCAAAATTAACACACTCATTTTGACACCCCTAGTTATAGTAGTAGTCCCTACTTTCAGATAACATCCCCGATGATGTTCCCCCTCATGACACGCCCGTGGTTTTCCCCCCAATCCTATTGCCGTGCCTTGTGCTTCCAGGCAGCCAGAGGACAAGATGGTGGGATACGCGGTCGATCAAAGCTTAGATGGATAGCTATGGCAACATGCCCGAAAGGAAACATCTATTTGAAACTGTTTATCACATATTCCCAAGAAGCTCGAGAATCAATCTGCCTCCTTAAACACTGAAAATACTTGAGGTTGCTGTGGTGACTTCAAGGGAAATGGCCTTAGGTGGGATGCACATGAAACATATTGTTCCATCAGCACGATTTTTCAGTTGCAGGGAATAAGCAATCTGTAGTGTGCAACATTTCAAATCCGGCCAGTTGCAGTGAACATAAATAACTTCCAGTGGAAATATAGACGGCACTAATTTGAAGGTCTGAAATGTATTTTTCATGTAACTTCAATTGTACTTCAAATGTACAAACATGGGCAGACAGCTTCAAAAGATGTTAGTTTAAAAACAATTATCTTGAGATGGCACATAATTTCTATTCTAAAAATGGATACTTAAGCTATTTTCGTAAGATTCCCTGATCAGAATTTCACTTTTGCCAATTTGCATTGAGTAACACAATTTTTCTTTATTTAAGATTAAGGAAGTTTGATACCACCTTGTTTCCGACCGATACCAGTACAACTCTTGAGTAGTCACTAATAACGATACCAAGTACAGATACCACTAGTTCTTTTGAGACAAAAAAAAATCACCCCCAAAAAATGATGAGAGATATTTTAAAGAAAGACCCTAAATATCCCAATATAGTATATATCCTTAAAATTGCATGAAATTAATGGTAATGTTCTATTCTTCTAGTTCCTGATCGTTCAACAGCCACAAGAGTCACTGATACTGGTATCTGTTGTCATCAAGAGTACTGATACCTTGAAATACGACCTGGTACCGGCCCAATACCAATAGATGGTATTGGAACTCACCCATCACCACTTAAGATGGTTGTTTTTTCATCCTACTTAGCTACTTTTTTACCAGAATATTTTTGTTACCAACGTTTATATTCTGGAGTTGTTCTTGACCAGGTACAAATCCTACTGACACACTATAGCTCAATACAGTCACATCAATCAGAATTTTTTTTTCCCTCTTGTCCTTCTATAGTTCTAATATGTCATAGGATTTAAAACACAAACCTTTATTTCATTTTTGCTATTTGAATAACAATATTTTGTATTTTAGTGTTGAGATACATTTAAATTAAAACACTGTAACATTCATTACCTCCAGGGATGTGCATCTCTCTAATAAAAGACAATTCAATATGGATCTCGATACATGAGAGGCATTACAATTTAAGAACTGTTCGATTTTAAAGTGAAAAATTTTATTCTGTTGGGACTGCGATTTGATTCAATAAAGTACTTTAAATGTGGCATTTCATTTGAAGATACAGTATCTCACTCCAATTAAAAAATAAATAAATAAAATTCCATATACGTAGCCGATATTTTAAAGTGGAATGATTTGGTTTGATTCAACGCACTTTAATCTTTTTAATCAGAACCAAATTTTTTTACATTCCGAATTATGTCACACACTCACATTATAACTCCTCTCACCAATATTTAAAGTGTTTTGCATACCTCCCTGTTGCATCATGTCCTTATCAAATTGAAAGGCCATTTTCTCAAAAGTGCAAGCATTTCCTAAACTAATAAGGAAAGCGTTAGTGCAAATGTATGTTTATTGGAAAATTGTACAAATTCTCAGTAGATGGCCCTTTTCAAAAAAAGGTATTGGATTTGTAGGTTATTTCAAAAACCAGACACTGTAAGTTTGTAATCTTTACAAATGAATTTAATTTGCAATAGGCGATCACTAATTTCAAGTGTGGCTGAACCATTTATGAATCCATTCTAATAAATAAATAAATGATGACCAATTTTCACAGATTATTCCATGTCCCAACTAAACACACAATCAGTACAAGTACATTTAAAACTACTATCAATACATACATGTTATATCAAGCAGAAGTATTTTCTTCCAATTTTAGAATTCAGCAATCATAATGTTAGACATGGTGCGAGCAATGTTGCTTTACTGTTATAATACCCAAGCGGTAGCAATTCTTTGCTGGGGCTGGCTGGAAGAAAAATAATTGCAATGTTGTTCCAAGTGCATCTTTGGACCTCAGACACCAGACTGCTTTGATAACAAAGAATCTTCTCATATTTGCCTTGATTCCACATTCTTAGAACCTCGCAGCCTGTATGAGAACATCTCAAAATGGAACCGAAGTCGACTCTTGTTGACTTGTTTTCATGCTGGAAGTTGACAGTCAGATAGAACATATCCGACCTCTAGATGCTTTCTTCCCTTTTCCCCTGACCATTTTGCATATAGGACCTTTGATTTTAACCTTTCAGAAAAGAAAATCCTGGTCGACGGGAAGCAAAAGAATTACACTGACATGCAGCGACCCTGCTCGCACTGATTCACTTCGTGGTCCATATGCTCCAACTCGACTGGTCGGGTCCATCGGGCGGAACATGACAGCTGCCGAAGTACAGCGCAGGCACGAGTGGGCACGGCTCCTCCGCTCGGCCGCTCGCGCAAACTCTCCGCACATCCCTTATTTACAATTGCGCTCTGCAAACCGGGAGCACTACACACAGGCGAAGAGCTGCCGTGGGGGCCGACCCAAACCCTGGAGACTGGAGAGGAAACAGCTGTGACAGTTCAGTCAGTCAGATGGCATGCTAGCCTGACTGGAGGCAAGATGTTTGGATGCATATTGCAGTGTTGCCCAGCCATCCATTTTCCATCGTGCTTGTGGGAGAGCTGGAGCCTATCTTGCTCATTTGGGGGCGAGAGGCGGGGGTAAACAAATGAAGTGCACATACAGGCTAGACAATCATTCGCACATTACGAACAATTAGTCTTCACTGAACCTGTTTTTTGTTAGCAAAAACAAAGACATTCGGTGTCAAACGTTTGCTACACAACCTCAAAACTCTCAACGCTGGAAAGCAGCGGCGCTCATCTCACCGTGAACTCCCTCTCAACTCTTCACATCTTCGTGGCTTTGTAAATGCTCCTTCGCATATCCGAGGATGAATGCTGTTTCAACAAAAGATGTTTAATGTTGTTATTTTTGTACATGGCGCTGTTTGACTATGTTTTTTTTTAGTGAGTTTTTCATGTTGTCGGCTCTTCCTACTGCCTTTTTCCACCTCTCACCCGACCCGTTGTGAGAACATGACATCATTAAGTGTTTCTTTGCTAAGGGATTAGTCAAACACAATGTTCCTCTCACCAAGAAGTAAAATGATAATTACGTCTGAGTTGATAGCAATGGAAATGTGTCATGAAGCACTGCTTGAATCCCACAAAAGGTTTTCAGTACTTCACACTTGTCTTGGCTCCTTTTTTATTATCAAGTTTAATTGAATTGTAACGTGACGGAATGATCATGAGCTTCAGTTTTATTATAAACGTGACCAAGTGTGAGGCCTAATTATAAACAACGTTCAATTTATTAAACTAGCTTTTTGCATTAGTCCTACATGTAGGCGGGAGGAAGCTAAAACACAATTTGCCGTTTATTTAGAAAGCCATGGTTGGAAATTAAATAAAAGTGATGTGAAGAAAGAAGTTGACATTTTTACGTTAAGTTCCATGTTACAAATTAATCAGAGCCTTTCTTAATGAAACATACCAACGTTTATTAGAATGCTTAACTCATTCACTGCCATTGACGGTTATAGACGTCAAAAAATAATTTAACAATTTCTATTTGTTTAAAAAAATATCTACTTTTGTTAACAAGAGTATGAAAACCTAGATTTTTTTATTGTACATTTAGAACAGATATAAAATGTGTGATTAATCGTGAGTTAACTATTAAAGCCATGTGATTAATTACGGGTAAAAAATGTAATCGCCTGACGCCCCTAATTTTTTTAACAATCATCTCGTCAGGCAATTTAAAAATTGTATTGTAATTAATCGCATGACTTCACTATTTTATATCTGTTCTAAATGTACATTTTCATACTCATAACAAAAGTGGGGGAAAAAAATTAAACTAATAGAAATAGTTCTAATGATTTTTTTACGTTTATAGCCGTCAATGACAGTGAATGAGTTAAAGGGGAAGTCAACCCAAAAGTGTAGCATAAAGGTAGTATAAACATGGCATTCTGATTAATATTGCATTCGCGGAATATGAATCAAGCCGCAAAATCCAACTCTTTCTAGCCATCTCTATGGGCGGCCATTTTGTCACTTGCTATCAACTGAAAACGATATCGCAGTTGCTTAGGTAACGACCAATCACGGCTCAGCTTGCAAACGTCACATGACCAAACACAGAAAACAAGGACAGATTTTGCTGCTTAATTTATATTCCACAAACGCAATATTAATCAGAATGCTGTGTTTAGACTGGTGGAGATGTAAACAAAATGGTTGTGTTGAACTTCCCTTTAAGAGTGTAATAAGAAAAGGAATATGGGTAACAAAAGAAACGGTGTTGTGAAATGGTTAATATATTTCATTGTTATTTCTAACACAACTTGTGATTTTTGTGGTGCTGCAAATGATTTACACACACACACAAACCTCTGAACAGTTAACAGTGGCATTGACACGTGTGCCAACCAACACTGCATTAAGACTGAGAGTGTCTGTGAGGGTTTACTAATGACGGAGAAGGTGACAAATGGTTGTCATGATTCATTATCAGGTTGTTTCTTTGAACCTACTGATTGCCTCTATAGTAAGGATGTCTGAGTTTCTCATTTTAAAATGCAAAAAAAACCACAATTCAAATTCTTGATATTATCATATGTGACAGCTGAGGTTTTTTTCTCCTTAACGATAGCAAAAGTGTACATTTATATAAATGTGTTTTTGTTAGTATTTTTTTAAATGTCATATTTGACTGCATTTAAATCTTGTTTGCTTTCTTGGAAAGAAAACAAAAGTGGAAATGATTCCCTCTCGTCTGTGGAAACACCCACAGAGATGGCGAAAGAAAGCACATGCAGTAATTGGCTTTTGTCTGCTGTGGAGAATTTTAAGAACATTATTTTGTTGTGCGTGTGTTTTTTATTTTATTTTTGTTTGGGAGGAGGGGCACCTTTGACATATTATTTCTTTGATCTCCTAATTCTCCGACCTGCCTTTGCTTAATTTGAATATCTGAGACGTGTGCTCTAAAAATGTTGTGTTTGATGTTGTGTTCAGTTGAATGGCACTACCTAATACTTGCCAGCATTGTTTGTCCTGTTATTTTCTTCTGCTACATGTGAAAGCACTCTGAATAAGTGGTGCACTTTCTTTCGCTTTCTTCTTAAAATCAACTATTTTTTAAATAAAGGAGAGTTTCACAAAATTCCCCAATGCCACCCACTCATTGTCTGTTTTTTTTTAAAAATAAGACATGTATGTTGTATAGCATAGCCAACGCTGAAAGACGTGCGCTTGATGCGTTGTTGTTTTTGTTTTTTTGTTTTTTGAGTGTGGTCAGAAAAGCACTTGTTTTAAATCACAAGTGCAGCCTGTGATGAAATCAGCATTTTTAAAAAGCAAATGAATACATGAACAAAAATACCTGTGAGACCCAAAGATGCTAAGAGAGGCTAATATCTGTGCAGTATTAATCAGTGAAGCCGATTAGGAAAAGAAGAAGAAAAACATGATGAAAGTGGATTTTTGTATGTAGTTTAATCCCATTTGAGATGAATTGTAAGTGGAGTTTATTGTGGTTGACCTTTTGATTTTCATCACTGTTCCTTCTATGCAAAATCAATATATCTTTAATTATATACACACACACTTTTAGCCTTTGTACAGATAATTTTGTATTCGAAACGTCATCAAATAAAGTGAAGAGAATGGAATGTTGATGGCAGCTTATTCTCCTTCGGGTGGACAACATAGCATTTCACTTCACCTTCCTCATTACATTTATGTAAATTTTAACATCTCACTAATGGGGAAGCACTTAACTTGCCAGACTTCCGTGCAGCAAGTGTGGATTCAAACCAGTGATGGTGTAAATGTAACAAATGTCTGTATGTCAGCGTACAAGTGGTACTTGGAGGGAATTTATTATTTTAAAAATATGTGGTTCACATGCTGTCTAGAAATGAAGGAATACATAATTTTCCAGAGATTTGTGAGTGCCATTGAAATTCGACATCTGAAAAGGCCTTATACTTGGAAGAAAAGCATGTGTTTTTATTTCACATGAAATAAATCCAATAAAAGTAATTTAATTAGAACACTTTGCTTATGAATGTTTGGAGCTCTATAATTACCGTTAAGAAAAAACAACAACATGAAATTAAGTGTTCCTGAAGTGTTGTGGCTAATTGAATTCAATTGGCTTCGCCTGTCACAAATTAATATGCCCACACACACACTTTTCATTGAAGCAAACTCTTCATTGAATTCAATTTATTGAGAGCTTGGTAAATGCTGTGCTATTGCTTAAAGTACAGTCTAAGTTAAGTATTAAAACATTTCATTTTGTCAAGGGAAAGTAAGCTGAATTCAAGGATGAAGAAGTTCAGGTGCTGGTGCAGTTTTGTTTCGTCAGTGAGCGCTCCAGGCTGACGTACCAATATGCACTACTCGGGCCAAAAGTCCAAGGTGTCGCCACCGTGGGGAGTTTTACGTCTACCACCACTGAGCTGAATCACAAATGGAGAGACTTGCGAACCTCTGTGAGAACCAAAATCGCTTCTTCCAAAATCTTGGGGAAGATTGTGGAGTAGATACAAATGAAAGTAAGGAACAATTGTGGTTTTCAAAACTGGTTTTCAAGTCAGTGTATAAAATGTATAACAGCCTGAATAAAAACTTGTAACGACAGTTCTTTTTCAAAATTTTATATTTTCCATTCAAATCAGTGGCAGGATAATGTGTGTGCATGTGGATGA
This sequence comes from Vanacampus margaritifer, assembly GCF_051991255.1. Classification (NCBI taxonomy): domain Eukaryota; kingdom Metazoa; phylum Chordata; class Actinopteri; order Syngnathiformes; family Syngnathidae; genus Vanacampus; species Vanacampus margaritifer. The sequence goes on along the minus strand of NC_135437.1, from coordinate 24,461,821 downwards.
AGACGCTTAAATGACACACTTGAGAAAATGGAGATTCTGCACAGGCAGAAAAGCGCCTTTTCCTTCTTAAGAGAATACGGGCCAATGTGTGCCACTACAAAAGAACAGAGCATTCACACTATTGGACATGAAAGTGAAGGTTTTTTTTTCTTCAGAGCTTACCAGCACCTGCTAAAGTCACATTATCACAGTGCATTTAAACAAACAGATGTCTCTTGTTTTGTTTTTGTTTTTTCAATGTGTGAGGATTAAAAAAATATCAACTTTGTAATTTACGGAAACGTATTGCATTCACTTGAAAAAAAAAAACTCCTGTTTTTCTGACAAATTTTTAGGGGGAGCTTTGTTTTTTTGAGTTTTTTGTTTTTTTCTGAATATTTTTTTCTGTTTTACAGATTATTTTTTTTGTCAAAAAAATATTCTGAAAATTATACAGAATAAACAGGAGGAAAAATTACTCAGAAAAACAGGGGGGATTATTGAGAAAAACTGAAAAAAAATATTTTAAAAAACTGAAAAAAAAAATTCAAAAAAACAAGAAAACAATTATTCAGAAAGACAAAGCTAGTGTTGTTGTTTTTTTTGTTTGTTTTTTACCTCTGAACTCCAAGTGACTTGTAGACTCGCTAATAGCGGAAGCGGACACTTTCCCGCATACCACCATGGCTCTCAATAAAGGAATGAATGTGTATACTGTATTGTGGTTTGTTCTCTAATCTCTGAAGGAAAACCCCTTTCGGAAAACAAATAAGAAAAACAGAAAGAAAGAAAAAATCTGAAAAATATAAAACAGGGAAAAAATACTCAGAAAACAGAAAAAAATATTCAGAAAAACAGAGGAAAATATTTTTTTTAAAACAGAAAAAAATACAGGGGAAAACAATTCAATAAAACCTCAAAAAAAACTCAAAAAACAAGGCTCCCCCCCAAACATTAGTCAGAGAAACAGGACAAGTGAATGCAATACGCATCCGTAAATAAAAATGGTCTTCAATTGAAATACAAATAGCAGTCTGTCAACTGATTCCGACTGTGAAAACCAATCAAAAAGGAGAAGGCATTTAATATATATAACAACATTAGTAAGTAAACAGTTTACATTGTGGGGAATATTTGAAATTGTCTGGCAACCGGAGGGCAATGCCTTGGGATGCTTTTATTTATTATCCGATTGATTGCGCTAGAGGGGACTGCAGCACGCAGCACTATACTGGATCATACATAGCATAGATGGTTAATGAAAGAGATGACTAGACATCTTACACCTGGGGCGGACTGGCCATTGGGAATTTCATGAATTTCCCAAATGCCCAGTCCATTTTCAGGCCAGTGGCCGGTTGCTTCAGTCAATAAATAGTCATCGCCGCATGTCGCTGTGGGAAGGGAATGTGCACGGCGACAAACAACGCATAGTAATGGCTGGATGTCGGTCGAACAACTGACCCCAGGCCAAGCTAACCTTCGACCGATACGCTGATGAAAACAAAAATCTCCCTATGGTATGTAATTGTAGAATAGGATCCTGTTAGCAATGTTAGAAAATGACATTTGTAGTGAAAGAGTATTTACAACACGGGCACAAAAGCCAAAATTTGTTTTCCTGCTTATCCTTTTTCTTGGAGATACAGGATGAAGATGAGGACCTCAGGAGACAGCTCAGTGTTAAAGCCGCTCTTCCACATTCATAGCCGTCAGTTGAGGCTGTTTTCTTTTTAAGATGTTTTCTCCCATCTGTGTCCCAGCGCCAAAAGGCAGAAGCAGACCCCAGACACGGTGGGAGGATCATACTCATCTGGCCTGGGGATGCCTTAGGGTCCCCCAGGAGAAGATTGTGTGCCTTGCTGGCTAAATACATTTCTAAATGACTAATGTAGATTACAACAATATTAAGTCTAGATTTCAGTTACATTCCACCAGAGGTAAAGCTATGAAGGGATTAAGGGTTTTGCCCAATTTAATCAATTTTATCATGTATTTGTGTGCCTTTGGCGATGCAGTCAGATATCAAAAAGAGCCTTCAACACTTCTCTCATATTTTAAGCCACACTAAACACTGTTGTGCGCTGATCAAAACTGTGTGCTAGAAATTTACCATCAAACCGTCCAAACCATTCGGTTTGACACACTGTAAACTTGAACGTTCAAAATAATCAAATAGATTAAGTACACAATACTCAAAGTTTTACGAAAACTACTACTAACTTAACTTTTTTAAGTATGATTTTATTAGTAATTTGCAGGGGTGGGAATCTTTGATTCCGATTTTGGGGTCTGCGATTCGATTCAGAATCAATTTTCGATTAAGAACGATTTTCGATTCAAAATGATTTGATTGACAATGATTTTTGCTTTAATGTATAGATGTGCAAGGAATTGTAATGATCTACTCCAGTCTCACTCGCTAATGCTAATTAACGCGCTACCCGCGGCACTTTTATCACTCAAAAGAACGGCTCCACCCTGCAAAAAAAACAACTTTTATTGGAATAACTTGATCGTGACTTTTTCTTTCTACTCTAATGTGGCTACAACTTAACAGTGTATTAGACCGCGTGGAACCACACTGCCCCTAAGTGGCCAAATTGGGTACAACATGAACAGCGCTCCAAATAAAGGCACACACAGACAAAGGCAAGACAGTATAAAATAATTTAAATAAAATCAATTTAGGGATTTTTTTGTACACCCCTACTAATTTGTATTAAAAAGTTTTTATTAAATTGAACTATACTAGTTTTGGGGTAACTTAAAAACTTAGCTGATGTTTCATAATTTATTTTACTTATTAATTTTGTCATTTTATTTTAGCCCTATAGTTGATATTGTAAATGATAATTTTTTTCTCAGTTTCCTATCTGGTTTAAATAAGTTAATATTAAATAACATAATAATATAAAAATAATATAAAAATAACATTTTTGCCTATTTTCTGACATTTTACAGACCAAACAGTGGCTGAATCATATTCAGTAATGAATTTTAAAACTTTTATTTATTTATTTTTATTTTTTTATCTGTTTCATCGGTTGTTGTTGTTTGACTTTTGGTTTAGAGGACAGTTTTTCTAAGACACTTTGGTACAGCTCTCAGCTCTCAGCTGCAAAACAAATATTTGCAAAACAATATTTGCCTGCGATTGGCTGGCAACCAGTTCAGGATGTACCTCGCCTGCTGGCCAAAGCCAGCTGGGATAGGCTCCAACGCCCCCCGTGATCCTTGTGAGGACAAGTGGTTAAAAATATGGATGGATGGTTGGAAAACAATATTTGCATTTCTCAAAACAATTCATACAAAAACACCATGGTTGTCCTGCAAAACCCTTTTTTTTTATTTTCTCAAAATCCTTAGTAGAACGCTCAAAATGAACTATTTGTGTCACTGAACATGTCTGTGCCATCAGAACAAAAAGACATTATGTCACTGTGTATGGAACTTCTGCTTAAGTTTTGACGACAAATTCAGTACTCTAAATTGAAAGTTACATCTTTGTGTATGTAAAGATTGGTGAAAAGAGACTGGGCAAGTTTCATATTTCACTTTTCACTGGTGTTGGACCGAAACCGTTGATGTCCAAATGTTGTCAAATTTCATATTATTTTCCAATATATATTTTTTGATTTTTTTTTCTTTCTTTCTTTTAAACATATTTGCTATTGGAGTAATCCATAAGTTACATTACTTACTTACATGACTTTAATATTATGATACTTGGATGACATTAATAACTAGACTTGTTAACAGGTAACTACTACTACTACTACTAATAATAATAATAATAACTAACTACTAACTGAATCGGAATAGATTTTTAAAGTAACCTTCTGCTACGTCAGCACTTCCAAATATGGGAACGCTGGCAACTGAGCGAGTGCAGTCTGAAAAGTATTTTGGAAGTCTTTTTGCTACAAACGACAGTCATACTTGAAAGTCATTGTTATATGTGATGATCGGTTGGATTCTGTGGCCTGACATTGCCTTTAAACGAATAGTTGTTTGAAGCTCTAAATAATTCATCCCATTTTAAGAAGCATAGCAAAAAAAACAAAAAAGAAACCTAACACACCTCATTAGTGTTGCAGCTGCAGGTGGGCGAGAGGCAGGTTCCACTAAAACTAGTCCCTATTCAATCGCAGGGCACATTCAAACAAACAGCCATTTGGACTCAAATTCCTACTGATAAATTGCAGTCATGAATTAACCAAAAGTTTTTGGAATATAAAAGGAAGCCGAGTACCAAGGGAAAACACGGGCTCGCCAAAATATGTGGAAAACATGCAAACTCCACACCGGAGGGCCTAAGCCAACATTTGAACCAAGAGCCTTTCGATGATTGTGAGGCAGACGTGCTAACCTCTAGTTTGCCATGCTGCTCTGAAACCTTGACTAACCCTCCCAACCCTGGTGGTTTGGAGGGTTAGTAACGTAATCCAAGTGCCAAAATATTAAAGTAATGTAACTGGATTACTTTTGGATTACTCCAATATTGAGTATGCTCATAAAGACAAAATAAAAAAAAATATCACCACAATATATATTCTATAGAATGTGCCCCTGCTATTTGCGGGTGACAGGGACCCGGGCAGCCTACAAATAGCAAAAATCCTTGTGTAATTAAAAATTGATTGATTGACTGATAGATAGATAGATAGATAGATAGATAGATAGATAGATAGATAGATAGATAGATAGATAGATAGATAGATAGATAGATAGATAGATAGATAGATAGATAGTCATCCAATGAGGATGACGATGTGTGACATCAACTGCGAAATGAATTTTTATTCCAGTCACAAGTTTAGCCGTGTATATGTTGTGTGTGATGTTTAAACAGTGAATTGTTGGGAGGAAGATTTGTTTGGAAGGTGTAACTTGCATTATGGTTGTAGGCTAGCGGGCTAGCTAGCAAGAAGCTATAGCGCGTAGCATGCCGCTGGACTTTCAGCTCAAACTTTCGCTCCGAGTAAGTTCCAGTGAATATCTGTCGTCATTTCCTCCTCCCGTCCGTGAAGCTTTTTCAAACTACCCGCGACTAGTCAGTTCGTTCGTTCGTTCCCACCTCCCCGACATGTAGCAACGGTCCCACTCGCGCGGGCGTGCACGCTCTCTCTCTCGCTCTGTCCTTCTGTCTCTCTCTCTCTCGCACTCTCTTTCGCACTCTCTCTCATCGTTATTGTAATCCCTCAAAGTAATCCCCATTTTTAATACATTTGCTTGTAATCTGATTACATGTTTTTTTCCCCTGTAACTGTAATGGAATAAAGTTACTTTTTTTTTGCCATCTGATTACGTAACGGCGGTACATGTATTCCGTTACTCCCCAAGCCTGTTGACTACATAGAGTGAAAATTATTACATCTTTTTTTCAGACAGCATATAGCTTCTTGCGAGAATAAGGCTCCTAGTTTATATTCTAGAGCAAACCCCCCCAAATCAATAACACTAAAAGATTAAGCATCTGCAGAAAGCTAGACTTTAGCTGCAGTCACTCACAAGTCAGTTTCTTTATTCTGACCTTCAGGTTAGTATGGATGCTTCTGGACCACACCAGCATGATGTGATCATGCCGCTGCCCCCTTCCTCTTTTTTTTTTCAGACAGCCTAACACCCAGACTGCAACCCTCTCCTCGCGGACTCGCATGGTGGTTATCTGCTTAGCGTATATGATTTCTCTTTTGGAGTTGAACTCATTGCGTTTTGATGTGCCAGACTGGGAGAGCAGAATTAAGCAATGAACAGGAAACAAAATCTGGATCGAGCGGAGACGTTCTCCTTTGTCAACCCCTGGATTCGATATTTCCTCTTCTTTTTCAGCTTCTTGTTTTGGGTGAGTAACGTTGTCCTGTTGAAGTGGCACAGGCCCGTGCAAACAAAAATACAGACAAGGAACACATTTTGTAAATTGCTGGGCACCAATCCTGACATCATCAACTAAAGGGGAGCTAGACGGCTTTAGAAAATCGTCAGTTCAATCCAACGGGGAAAAATAAATTAATAAAACCATGGAACGAATTCTATTAATAATAAATTAAGTATAATTTAGATTGTGTCTGCGGTAACAATCGGCAGGGGCACCTCACCTCCCTCCCTGGTGCCTGTTTTCAATTTTTGCTTGGTCATCTATCACAATGGCAAATGCTGAGTGTGTTGTTTTCATTTTTGTATCAAATCATTGTCACAACAATGAAAGCACAAGTCCCTAAGCGGAATATTTACATTGCTTGTTGCATGATTTTCTAGCATTTATATGGCATGCTCAACATTGCTGTGAGTGGAGCATTCATTGTCCTCTCATTATCACAGTTCAGATTCTTTGGCTTTGAAAACAAACAAAGGCATTGGAGAACTAACCCAGTATCATTATTTTGTGGAAATGATAACAATGATTTTTTTTCCCAATTAGATGTCAAAAACAACAACAAAAACTTACTATAAAGTATCATGTTTCTTCACATCCCGAGAAATTTAATTCCCAAAAAAACTCCTGGAAATAAAGAATGAATTGAATGAAATAGAAACGGTGACACTGAACAGCCTGGGGCTGTGGGCAAAATGCCTTTCCATTGAAATGTGCAAGCCAACTGTGATTAAATAGACTAAATTTAGCCTTCTGATGTTGAGAAATGCCAACAAGCCTCCAAGTGACAGTCAGCCTCACTAAAAACTTCCACAGAGTTGCAGGGACATTACTGCAACTTCAATTATCATAAAGCTTGGGAAACAACAGCCTTTATTAATCTCGAAGACAAAACTCGGTTTTACGATTTATCAAATTTTTTAACCATTCGATTTTTAAAATGACGATTAATCACATGAATTGTATTTATTGCCCAGCCCTACGTTTGATGAATACAGAGAACCAGACATAAACCGGGGTGCAGGTGCAGTTCCTTGCCCAAGGGCAACTCGACAGTAGCCAGGAAGCTGACTTGCATCTCGTCAACCACGAGTTGCCATTTTTTTCCATTTTCACGTTTGTCTGCAACCCCAACCGTGACTACAAATGAGCGACTAGGGAACACAATGTCCTCCAGTTCTTTAGCATGTCAAGGGTAAACGTGTTGTTTTCAACAAATTGCCCCCTTTTTTTTTTTATTCCAAATGTTCCACATCTTAACTCTGTTCTTTTCCTTCATACTTTCAATTCTCGTGCAGCCCACTGGAGTGGCAAACTAGTTCAGAACTAAAGTGGCCCTTTATTGATATGAAATCCACTACGCCCCCTTTGCTTTGCTACAAGATCAGTCAAAATCTGCATGACCAGAGTCCTCCAAAATAACCCCCTTTCTCCCTGCAACCCATTGCTGACGTTCTGGTGCCAGTACCAGAAAGAGTTCACGTTCATACTGTGTTTCAAGGCGTTCAGCAGTAACTGCAACACCAGCAGGCACACGGCCTGGCTGTCGACTTTGTTTTTTGGACATGAGCACGAAAGTGAACACTGTGGCTCTAATCCATCAGGCCTTTTGTCTTCATGTCCCCGTGGTTCTGTTCTGCTGGCTTTCACCTCCGCACACAATTCACCTGATTCATCTCTTTGAAAAGCCTGACAAAACGAGCAGGCTTATATTCAACATTCATGTGTTGAATACTCAAAAACATCGTGAGGATTAGAAAAGGAGGTTGCTAGTGGCCTCACTCCTACACAATCAACAATATCCTTAAAGCAAAAGAAAGAACTTTAACGAGAAAAGTCTACAAAACAACATTTTCTTCTGTCTGCTGCTCTTTTGTTAAGAGAAATACAACCCCCAGAACACATTCCCAACACTTGGGTGGAATACAAAATATATGAAATAAAAGCCTTTCTTATGAACAAATTATGCCTCAGACTTCAAGTCAGTGTAGCTACAAAACGTCAACAAAACAAATTGTCTCTATAGCTAAGTGCAATCGATTGCACATACAAAGTTCATTTTCAATGTATATCTGTAAAAAAAAAAAAGAGGGAGGGTAAAATTTACAGTATGTTGTTCAAGGTGAGAAATCAATAAAGATGAGGAGAGAAATTAGTCCTGACAATTTAATCAATAGAAAGCTCTATTTTCCTTATTTTCTGTTGTCTTAATGATTTGAACTTGTGTCATCAAAATGACGCATTGAGATGAAAATAACAACCACACTGCCCCCTTCAGCAGCTCCTTACCTACCTCAAATGGGACACATTGTAGCTATGGTTTGACTCATGGGAACTCAAATAAATCTATATGATCATATATTATCACATACACTCAACAGATTGATCGATAAGTAGATTTGTAATCAAAAGCTAGTCATTTTAAAATGGTGATTAAAAGTGAAGACAATTTGCAATTTTAGTCAAATTTGGTTTGCCTTGGCGGGGCCGAATCTGGCCCACGGGCCTTGGGTTTGAGAACGGTGCCTTACAGTCGTTATCGTGTTAGAGCACAGTGTGGACAGCCCACACCTCATTTGCGATTCCTGCTCTGCGCTGAGCTTTTCCTTCGACCGTACGGTTTCCTTGTGTTTGTCTTTAAGCATGGAGAAGGCCAAGCTCCTCACACAAGCAACCCCACCCCCCCACCCCCACCTTTGAGCCCCCTCCTGCCTTCACCTCCTTCTCATCCCTGCAACTGTTGATGATGACAGCTGAAAGAAAACACTTTTGCCCTTTGTTCTCAGACAATGGAAACATTTCAAATTTGGTTGAGAAAAAAACATTCAGAGGAGATTTTTTTTTTTTTTTCGACCATGGTTAAATGATACGTGTTTGATTTATATAATGCTCACATAATATCGAAAGGTAAAGAACGTAATTTGCAGTAAATGTACCTTTTATAGTAATTGAACAATACAAGTTGACAATCCAATCAATCATATAGGGAAGGTTGCTTAGTTGAAAACACTTCAAAATTCATTCTCCTTTTCTTTTCTTTTTTGCCGTTTGCTTGATCACATCGTTCTATCACAGGGTCAATGAAAACTGCAGTAGGGGAGACCAAGACTAGTTTTTTCTCCGTATAAATGGTCAGGGGGTTGTGTGAGCTGAGATGAGTGCCAGATATCTGTTTTGTGTGAGCGTAGCATCTCGTCCAAGAGACTCAGCCAGCGACAAGCTTTTGAATCAGCCCCGGTGTGCGCTGTGAATTCCGGCAAAGTCGGCGATTTGATTAACTTGGTAAAAACAGCAGGCAACAGAAGGTAAGGGCTGTTTTCAAACTAGCAATCTCCAACTTAAGTAAATATCGCGCTCTATGAGTCCCGACTAAATGTGCAACTTTGACTGGCAGTCAAATTTCGGTTGATTCCATGGCTCTATGGGCAATAATAACTTTTAATTTGTAAAATAACAGTTGCTAAGTCACTAAGTTGCTCCGGGTCACGTCAACTTCCATTCCAATCATTTCCTTCCGCCGTCCGTCATAGGGCAGTCACGTGATCACGAGACGTCGGTGGAAATAGTCAATATGCCACGAAGGAGGCGGGACTTCCAACTTTTTGGTTTTCACACATCAGCTTTGTTTCCATTTCCTGTTTGCGACGTGTGGGCCGCGTCCCAGTTCTTGCGCTTCCGCCTTTGTGCCCCTCAGTTGCGCGTCCCCGTCGACGAGTGCGATGGGCGGGAGCGCGCGCGCTTGGGGGGGCGTGGGGGTGCAAGTGTTGGAACGCAGCCATCAGTATTCGGAAACGACGCTGATGTGTGAAACCCTGAAGTCGGAAGTCCGTGGCTTTTGAGTCTGAGAGCTATGACCTACATGCTAGAAGTTCCTAAGGACTTTAATTTATTTCATAATATTTCATGTTAAAGTTTGTTCAATGACTATAGTAAATTATAAAACTGTAGAAATTGAATAATTTTGTCTTTGTTTTATTAGTTGCAAAATCCATCTGTGACATTTTACCCCATATAGTGTGAAAAAAAAAGACAAGAATACAAAAATTATACCTAAGACTTTAGTCTTTCATCTGGTATACATTTTGTTTACATATGATGTATTGATTCCAAGAAATATATACAAGCACAAAAAGTGATACAACTAGCCCCGGTCTCCCCTACTCTTTTTTATTTATTTTTTTTAGTTTGTGCTTAAAACCTCAAATTTCTCAAAAGCAATGGTGAAAGTACACAAGGATTGCAAACCATTCCGTATGTGTTATAAAAATGTATCTCTCACCACTCATTATTTGGCAGTTAATTGGGCTCATAAAAGCCCACAAAAGCTGATGAAGGAAATGGCATACTGCATGTGTACGTCCATGACAATTGACCCAAAACGAGCACTAAAGCTTAAGAGACATTAATGCATATTCATTTGGAAATGACAACGGGAAGAAAAGTGCCTCTTATGCATAATAAAATGGAAACAGTTTTTGAACACCTTTCAATTTTTCTTTTAGTGTTGCTATTATATACTTATATATACTGCTGTGGATTGGGATATGAATATTGTATTCTTCTAAACCAATATAGCAAATGTAAAAGCATGTGTTTTTTCTCCACATAAATAACACATTTACTTGCTTTCTTGGTTGTGAAATATTTGATAAATACCATCTAACCAACCAAACATACTGTCGGTGCTGATGCTTAGTCTAAATGTGTTTTTGTTCTCTATACCGGATAATGATATTTTGCATTAGTCCAAACACACATTAACAAAAGGCAAACCTGTACTGTACTGATCTCGTATCGTCTTTCTATGCATTTTTGATTCTTCTCGATAACTTAAACAAATGCTTTCAGAATTCAGAAAACTCTTTTAGGTGTGATGATCAAAACCACACTGGTGACAAGTAGCTTAGGTCAGCAAAATGCCAGAGGCAAAGAGAACAGCTATGTCAGAACAACTTCAATACGTTCTATCACCAGCTTTTGAGCTCCATTGAAACTTCTCCTGGCTCCAAATTCACGAAAATAGATCTCATATAATGTTATTAATACTGAGAACGTGTTACTGTCAAGAGTCCACATGACAATGGGTAACATGCATCAAGGAAACAAATAAATTACATTTCACATACGGTAATTAGTTTCTTCCTTGAGCTCAATTCTTCATCTCACTAGTAGATTTTGGACAGATACAGTGGCTGCTCAGTCTTTTCTTTCATTTCTCCCAGTAGGTCTCTCAAAAACATTTGCCTACACATCATGTCAATTTGTGAGGATTTCTTAAAAAGTGTCTTTCCCACACAGGTTTTCTCCCTGTTGATCGTTGCAATTGGCGTGTATGCTAAAGTCCAAAAAGCTACAGGTAAAGTATTTTTTTTTTTTTTTACTGACATGGCATGACACTAAAATGCATGTTTTTTGGAATGTGAAAGCACAGCAAGGACTACCCAGAGGGAGTACAAACTCCACACGGGAAGAATTCAAGATTAAGGTGACCAGATTTTCAAAATTAAAAGCTGGGGTACAACAATTTCACTGAAAATCAAATATAGGCCTACTATAAATTCTCACCATGAACTACAGTATGTATAACAAATTTAATTGCTAATCAATCTAGTGACTGGTGGTTGTGTTATAGCTAAGGCTAAATGCTATCTTGGTTGACAGTTCAACAGTGCTGAACAACACAATTCACTCACAATTATCCAAACTTTTTTGCTTGGTCCCGGCAGCTATTAGAAACTGGCTGTGCCCTTTACCTCACACCAGTCCCGCATTGTAACATTTGAAGTATGCCGCTAGGAAAGCTTATCTTGAGTTTGACCGGCGACCGCAGAATTTGGCTAGTAGGATTTCATTTCCCATGATTCTTAGACACGGAGATAGAAAGAGTTTTGGTATGACAAAAACACGGCAGTTAGTGAAGTAGATTAGTTGTATGAATCGCTATGACAACTGCGTGATTGACATACACATGGCCCAAACAATTGGCTTGCTGGCTGGACTAAAAGAAGAACGTGATGACAGATGGGACCTGCGTAAAACCAGAGCAAAACAATGGGGCTGACGAAATCTGCAGGGAAATGTGACACAAGCTCAAAACGGGACTGTCCCGGGTTAATCCTGGACATCTGGTCACTATGTCAAGACTAGCACGTCCGCCGCATGCTTCATTAATATGTCATGCAAATTATTGATCTGGCAGCTCTCTAGAGATTTAGGTTGAACTTCGCATGGGAATGTTGACATTCACTCATTAAAATAAAATGAAATAAAATAAACACATATGGCCCTCCTCTGTGTTCCTTTGCCAGTCACACATTTTTAACTAATCTCAAATACTCAAGTTGGCTATTGAAAGGTAGGCTCCATAAAACATTTATTTGACACCATTCAGGTGATTCACTTTTATATGCAAAGGCTACAACACAACTCATTTAAATCATTTTTAGATCTGAGTTGTGTGAAAAAGCTGAGGTCAAAGTTGTCTCTGGACATGCTTTTTTCTCCTTTGCAACAGTTGTTGAAATAATTTTCTAATTTAGTAATAGCTATTTCATGCTTAGTTGATGGGAGGCACAAAGGATCAATCTGGATTCATTCCACTGATTGTACTTGCCCTTAATAATCCACAAAAGATCTCACAGATAATTAAAGTAAGGCAGGGAAGTTAGCGAGCATAACAAAATACATACATTTGATGAAGGAACAGATGTTGTACACACACCAACTGATAGAAATGCATTGGAAAGAGAGCGGGAAATATCAGACGGCTGCTCTCTAACTACAGCTTGTCCCATTTCTGTCTTTTTTTGCCAGACACTGTGCGGGACACGTTCCTGATCGACCCGGCTGTCATCCTAATTGTAGTCGGGGTGGTCATGTTCTTCATCACTTTCTGCGGCTGCATTGGAGCCCTCAGAGAAAACATTCACCTCCTCAAAACAGTAACATTCCTAACAGACACATCACAAATATTGACGAAACAGCTGCGAACCCATATAGCGACAGGTTCAATCCAATCTAAAGAGAGGTCTTTCATTTTATCTATATTGACAAATCTGTCAGGTAAAAATTAGTCACATTTGTCTTTTCTGTTTTCAGTTCTCTGTCAGCCTGACGCTGGTCTTCCTAACCCAACTGGTCATAGCAATTCTGGGATTCTTTTACTCAGACCAGGTATGTGCCACTTTGTAGTAAAACGCTTAATCATTTTACAACATAAAATCAATAGCGTAAGCCCCTCTAGGGTCTCATTATTGGGTGTATGATTTCATTCTACAGCAGTAGCCCCAACACAATACTGTTTCTACAGTAAGTCATGCTGTGCTTTGTTCTTCTGTTCTTATTAGACATTTATAGAGAGCCCATCTAAAATATGTACGTACATAGGGTGTAATAAAAACTTTTATTTTTGTTTTTATTTGACGAACCAAATCGAATCATTTCATTTTAAAATTGTTGCATCCTTCAATCTTAGATATAAATCGGTTGCTGATGATTTGCTGTATCTTTGAAGTGGAATAACTTGGATAGTTTGGGCTTTGGAAAGCTTATATATGTTGATGTATATTAATAGCCATGAGAAAAGCTACAGCCATAGCATATTGAATCGAATCATATCCATCCATACATTTTCTTTGCTCCTCCGGGGTGGGGTTGCATAGGCAGCAGCTTGAGCAGGGAGGCCAAGACTTCCCTCAACCAAACCACTTCTTCAAGCTCCTCCAGGGGGGATCCCAAGGCCTTCCCAGGCTAGCTGGGAGACTCTTAGTCTCTTAGTCTTTAGAGTCATACCCGGGGCCTCCTCCCGGTGGAATGTTCCCGGAACACCTCACCAGGAAGGTGCCCAAGAGGCATCAGAACCAGATGCCTGAGCCACCTCATCTGAATCCCCTCAATATTGAGGAGCAGCGGCAAAACACTGACTCCCTCCCAGATGACCACAAAAGCCCGGGCATCCTGTAGAGAAGTGTTTTCAGCCACTTGTATCATGAACATGTTCTTTTGGACACAATGCACAGCTCGTGACCATAGGTGAGGGTAGGAACATAGATTAACCGGTAAATTGAGAGCTTCCCCTTTCCGATCAGCTCCTTCTTCATCACGACAGACCGATACAAAGTTTGTCTATCAATCTTGCCCTCACTCGTGAACAAGACCCAAGATACTTGAACTCCTCCTCTTGGAGCAAGATCTTACCCCCATTATTTACTGTAACCAGGCATGAAAATCCCTCACCTTTCAGCGAAATTTGCCGTTTTGAATTGTGCATATCCGATGAGAAAATATTTCGGGGGGGAGATAACCAGAGAGTCAGTGCATCAGTGAACTCCGTGTGGGATGGGTACCGAAGATGGCACCAATTCACGTTAAATCCAACGGTGCCATTTTCCGAAGCGCATTTTAAGTTGTGGCTGTCCACTTCGGAATCTGTTGGTAATTTTCTATGGCGCATAGCCAGCGTACTGACGTCACCCACTTGCGCTAGATTTCATTTATATTACGCTAAAATGCATTTCCGGGTTTTGGATTTGGGTTAATAAGCAAGCGCGTACCGGCAAGAGTTTCTTGCATGCTTTGCTTGAGGGTGGTGCCCCACACCTGCGTGGACTTCTTGGTGTTGAGGCCAAGCGGCGGCTGGGAAGTCCCCGCCATCCAAAACAAAAATTTGAGTCTCTTTTTTCATCAGGAAAAATTCTTTTTTTTAATCTGTTTTCGTTTTGCAGCAAGTTTAATCATTATTCACAAACCTGTTGAAAATACTGGGGAAAACAGCTTGTTGCAACATTGCCCTGGTTGATCTCTTATACACTGTTGCCACCTGCTGGCATTTTTTTTGTAATAACTACCATTGCTTTCAGCGACTTCTTCAGATCCGAGGCTGCATAAAAAAAACATTAAAAAAAAAACTATAAATACGTTTTTGGACCATGACAATATTTAACCTAGAACGTTTTTGTGAGCAAATTAGTTAATAGCGACTTTGGGCTAATGCATCCACTAAGCCCGGGGACCTACAGGGGTACCTCACCTGTTTTTCGTTATAGAAAATCATAACGAAGAAAAACCATGTGGAGTGTTCGCCCCTGAAGGGAAGATACAAGCTGATAGGTGCAATCACAGTTAAAAAGTCAAGGATCTTTGTACTCAACTGGCATTGGTAGATCATGCATGATTTTGAAAAACATAACATTGATAAGCTTCACCTGATATCATGTATAAAACAGCTAATTGTCTGTATCTCTCATACTCATATTTGTGATGTAATTGTAGTTTTTATTATTATTTGGTTAATAAATGGGTGAAATACTTTTCGGAGTTGCACATATAAATCTATGAGTGTGTTGCGTAGCGATGAACTAATCAAATATTTACACTCCAGGCAGTAAGCAGTTTTTTTTTTCGTAATACAATACACAGAATATAAAGTTTATACATCTGATTTGTATGAAAAGTTATTAAACGGTGTCATGCAAATATTCTGCAAGTTTCCTTGTGGGTTTACTGTTAGCTCACATTTTAATACATTCTAGTGTTGACCTTAAGCCACCTCAACTATACAGCATGCAAATTAGAGGCAGTTCAAACACATGACTAATAGTAAAATAGGACATGGAATATTGAAGTGATGTATGGTCGGAATGTTGTGTTGTTGTGGAATGGCTCATTTAAACAAACAAAAAAAAAATATATATATATATATGGTCTCCGTGTGCATGGATGACCTTTTTAGGAATCATTCTGGCTTCATTCTTTTGCAGCAAACATAAGCCATGGGAACATGTTGAAATTGTCTATTGAATTTCATGTTTTTAATGAAATAAAATTGATTAGATCATAATAATTGTATTTTTTTCATCTCTTTGTCAAGGTTCAGACCCTCATCACTATTAACCAGAAAAACACATGACAGTAGAGTTCTTTCAGACGCCATTAAAATTGAACATTAACCTCATTAAAGGCTTTTATTAGTCGGCTGTATTTAATATGGATGTCGTTTGCTGAACAATGACAGTCATTAAGATGATGTTGTGTGTCCACTAAGGGTGCATGTGTGGTCCAGATGCTATTATAGGTTATTCTGGGACAGCAAAAACAATAGTGAACAATTCAATGTCTTACATCTACACTATGTGTAGGTATGTGCTTAACTTGAATGAATGAATGAACATAAATTGTGGACGCTAACGTGCTAACATGTACAAGTAATGGCTGCAAAGATGAACATTTTTGTTAATACATTTGTCGAACACTGGTCGTTTGAGGTGAGAGGTTGTAAATACTCTTTTAGGTCCTTAAACTATTGTAAAAGCCCCATTCAAACATTATTTTGCAAGTTTAAACAGGACCTTTACTTGCTTCTTTCTTGATACACGGCGCATTAACAGTTAAAGATACACTGTGTAATATGTAGATTTAGGTTGGGAATGCTACAAGTACTTCTGGTTCTGGGAACTAATTCTGCATATGATAGTGAATCACCAAAAGGATGTCAGCTGGTGACAAAACGGATCAGTCAGTGGTTGTTTTGCAAAGTTGCCACTTAAAACGAGGGAACCGTCGTAGTCCGATGCCCAACGGACAATAAAGATACACTTGCTCATCCGTTCTCATAAAGTTGTGTATCAGCACATGACAGTGAGTCACAGCAGTATGTCGACCTCACTCGTGAGTCACCCTCTGCTAAATTCCAAGAATTTGCTTCTGCTGCTTGTAAAATGTTTTAATGGTTGGATGACCATAAAATTGGACCATTTGGCTATACTGTTTCCAACAAAGGCGGCACGGTGGTTGACTGGTTAGCACGTCTGCCGCCCAGTGCAGAGGACGTGAGATCGAGTCCGGGCTTCGGCCTTCCTGGGTGGAGTTTGCATGTTCTCCCCGTGCTTGCGTGGGTTTCCTCCCACATTCCAAAGACATGCATGTCAGCTTAATTGAACCCTGCAAATTGTCCCTAGGCGTGACTTTGAGTGTGGACGGTTGTTTGTCTCTGTGTGCCCTGCGATTGACTGGCAACCAGTTCAGGGTGTACCTTGCCAGCTGGGGTAGGCTCCAGCTCCCCCCCGCGACCCTTTGTGAGAACAAGCGGTTAAGAAAATGGATGGATGGATGTTTTCAACAATTGACTTAGCAGGTGTTGTATTTTTGTGCAGTGATGGGCAAATTAAATGAGGCAGAGGACCACTTACTGTTGGACCGGGAAAAGACAAGACAATTATTATTATTTATTTGTAAAGAAGACCAAAAATACTCAGATGCATGTATAGAAGATCCAATATTTAACAACAACAAAGGATGTGAAGCAAACAATACATAACCACATACTGTGACTTTTTTTTCCTCCCAACACAAAGGACTCTTGTATGTTAAAAATCCAACTGAAAGAAGACACAAAACTGCTGAACAGCAAACCAACATTAAGTGTGAGAACTCATTTGAGGCATTTTTTGTTGTTGTTTTTTCCCTCACAAAAAAAACACACACACAAAATTGTTTGTCTTGCGTGCCATTCAAAATACTCAAATGAAAAAGCCGGTGAGCCATTCGTTACAACAGCTGCTTTGTTCACCATATACATTTGCAACACAATTCTTAACATATTATTGAATATGCCCATGTTTTTGGATTACACAAACTGGAGTAACTCCTCATCCAAGATAGAAAAGTACTGACATTTTCTACTTGAGTAAGAGTACAATTACTTGTGTAAAAAAAAACAACTTTGGTAAAAGTAAAAGTACTCACTCAAATAATTACTCAAGTAAAAGTAAATTAAAAAAATACAGGCTCTGAAATGTATTTGACGGATAAAAGTGAAAGTGAAAAGTATTTTTTATCTGCTGTGTCAGCCTATAACAATTTCAAAGATATTAGCAGACATCAGCCCGAGTCGAAAGTGTTGAGTATCACGTGCTCATGCTGCTGGTCCACCTCTGGCTGACATGATTGAACCTTCTTTTTTCTTGTCGACTGGCAGTCTGCAGCATTCTTCTTTCAGTTCACATTATCCTCCGTAATGGCGGCGTGCATTGCCCTCATATTTACGGGTTGTTTTTAATCTAGCCCCAATTACGTAAATCAGTATCGCATGACGATTCGAACACGAGTGATGTGTATACAGACCTACAACTTTACGAGCTGTGATGAGGACAAGCAATGTTATGTAATACATGAAAAAGTGTGTCGGAAACCAAAAAAATGTGGTGCAGCCTGGAATAATAAAGTGAAATGAATTACCACAGTAGCCCTAGCAAGCGAATCACCCTCAGCTAATGCTGAAGACATCAACTCGTGCCTCTTGGTGGGCTTATGACATTATTAAAAAAATATATTTAAAAAAGCCCCGGTTGCTATTAGACTTTGTCGGGTTAGTTGCATAGAGATTATACTACTCAATTAGGAACAGACATCTTTATTAAAAGTATTTGATAAAAGGGGTAATACGTGGCATGCTGTGCTTGTCAGTGTGAAAGGCATCAAACAAGCTTTGCATAAAAGGAGGAAACCGCTAACTAGTAGCGATCACTATCCTTTTATTCACATTTATTTTCTCTTCCACTTATTAGTCAGAATAGGAAAATGCTCCTGCTGGTATCCACATTTATTGTGCCATAAACAAAGCTTAAAATCTGATTCCCACTATAACTTCACAATGTAAACTGTACCAATTATACCTTGCCACCCTCTGCTGTGCACTGTCAGCCCTCGGACAGCCTGCTGCTAAACAGAGCAGTTTAACAACCCTCCCAGCATCGCTAAATGATTCAAACGTTTCGGCACTTCAAAGGGGATCCAAATGTTCCATTTCAACAGATCCCTTGAAGGAGACTTTGCAGCTAATGACATGAGGAGATGATGTCAGGTCCCAAGGTCCACAAGCACACGCGTGCGGGTGGGGGGGGGGGGGGACGTCGGCGTGGAACATTTCTGAACTGCTTAGCAAAACTACTTCAGGATCAAATACATTGTGATAGAGCTAGCTGTGTTTATCAGCACAACTTGCTTTTCCATGGGCTGTAATCAGAGTCATTCCGGGAGCCCACAGCAAAACACCCACAGAAGTTCATTTCAAGCCAAATGAAATTTTATAGCTCAGCGGCTTATCAGCATACAGCACTCTCATTATCATATATTATCTAAATTCAATCTGTATCACCTTGTTTTGACATTTTTAAAAGGGAGGAACTTGAATTGAAGTCCTATTCAAAAGGGGAAAACAAAGAAGGGTTTAGAAGAAGCCAATTAATAAGCAGCGGGATTCAATCTTTAAATGGAGCCAGTTTATACTGGAATTCTGCTCATAAATCAATACAAATCGGGGCATTTCATTTAGAATTCATTTGGGCCTTTCTTATATTAATGCAAGCAGAGAATAGTGAAAATTAGCACAACAAAGTGGTTATTTAGCCTGTTTGTATGTGTATACTGTATTTTATATGCATGGGATGTATTGATCTCACAGGTAATAATAGTTTTGTTGTTATATGCTGCATGCACACCTGCTCTTATTATACCGGCTTGTGGAAATAGTGTTTGCATCCCACAAGATGCTGTGAATGCCACATCTCTTAAATAAACGGTTCTACTTCTCTCCTAAGACTCGTGACACTTTGGGAAGGTTCCTGAAGAAAGGCATTGTGAACTACAGGGACGACCTGGATCTGCAGAACTTGATGGATTACATTCAGAAAGAGGTACTCTGCTCTATTCTGACCCTACTTATGTATGACTTCACAACAATCTTTTTTTTTTTTTAAGGAGAGCTCAGTATTGTTCATTCGATTTGACATCATCATTGCTCTCCTTTTTAAAAAAAATAAAAATGTTTTTTTTTTCATTTATTTTTTTTTAAATAAATATACATATATATACATATACACACATATACAAAAAAAAGTGTATATATATATATATATATATATATATATTTTTTGTATGTGCGTGTGTGTGTGTGCGTGCGTGCGTGCGAGCGTGTGTGTATTCATCAGTTCACCTAAAGCCCATTAAAAAAAATCCCATACTAATAATATAATGTAATAATAAATTGCCAAATGCAGAAACATCAATGTAAGTTATCACGATGTAGCGGCTCTCGCTAACAGACAGAATTAAGTAACCAGAATTAGGTTAAAAAATTCTATATACGTAGACCATATTACGGTTATGTTATGACTTCACAACAATCATAACCGCAGCCTTCTTGATGAGCATGTCACACCCAGGAAATGTGAAACCACAGCCAGTCATCACAGCGATGCTCGGACTTTGTTTGCTATCGTCTCCTACGTGAGATTTAACATTTCTTTAGGCTCAACTCATATGTATGTACCTTTCAACATTAATGGTGTATTCACATACAGACGCTCCCCACCTTACGAACGAGTTACGTTCCAGACGATCGTTCGTAAGGTGAATTTGTTCGTAAGTTGCTTCAGTGCTATATTTTGTATTATAATTTATGTTTAAAGCCTATATAAGTATATTGAAGGTTTATATAAATATGTTTAAGGCTTGTACAAGTAACCTGCATTGGTTTGTACTGAAATTTTTTTTTAATAAAATGGAGAGAATACGTACAGTACTGTACTGTACTACGTATGTTAGAGAGAGAGAGCGAGAGACACACACAGTATGTACATGTACGTAATAAGATAAATAAAATGAAGTTTAACTTACTTTTGGAAGATGTACTCGATGCTTAAGGAGATGATGGAGGAGGAGGAAGAGGAGGATTTTATATCATGAGAGATTCTTCGTCGTCGCTGGAATCAGCTTAAAAAGTTATTTCCTGCTTCATGGGGACCGGCGTTTCTTCCTCCTCCTCCTCGCCACGTTGCTCAGCCTCCAATGAGCTCTCACAGCGCCAATCGTCGGTATTAGCGGCGGAAAGAAGCACTACGCGCAATACAAAATCTAACTTACAGCATTTCTTTCCGAACATTTTTCGACATACTGTACGCGCAGAAATGTTCGTATGTACCGTTGTTCGTAACTCGAAAGTTCGTAAGTAGGGGAGCGTCTGTATGTGTAAGCGACTCATACCATGGGCAGTAACAAACCCACGTATTATCACAGATGCTTGCTTGTGAAATTTGCACTAATAACTATCCGGATGGATAGGAAAAAGTTCCCCACGGGGAAAATAAAAGTATATCGTATCGTATCGTATGGTCCTCTTCCTCTTTAGCCTGGAGGACACGTCGTCCCTGATGGCCCTTAATCACAAAACATCCCTGTAACTTAATTTTACACATTATATTTTCCCCAGACTTTGTTTTCTTTTTGTTACAGTAGCACAATAATACAAACCGGGGCCTTAATACCATGAATATATTGCACCATGAGATTTTTAAACGGTTGCTTCATATATATTGGGAAACCTAAATGTTGCAGGGGCCCCAAAATCTTTTATCAGTGTCATATAGTACCACGTACTTCCTAACCAGAAGAATAACAAATTTAAATATGGACAAAATACGTGCACGTCTGTTTTTTACACAAAGTATCGTAGTATATCCTCATACATTTCAAAAAATCAATTAGGTGTTTTATTATATATACTGTATATATTAGATACTGCATATAATATTAGAGCGATGTCTGCCATCAAGTGGTGAATGTTGGTATTACAACTTAAAACTATACTGTGAACCCCTGCTATTTGTGAGAGGTAGCCTGGGGAACCGGGTCTGACTGCAAACAGCAACAATCCACGTGTAATTGACTCCCAGTGAAGGTCATTGAAATGCATTATTTATTTATTTTTGTAAAATAATAATAATCTTCAAAAAATACTAGGGCTGCACGATAATGCTATTCTCAAATGATCCCAATAAACCAATAATTTAGAAAGTGCCAATGTCGATAACTAATAAGTAAGCCAATATTTGTTTGCCAAATTTGCTTGAATACAAATATACTTTCGAGTCCTTCTATAAGTCTAACAAATACAATGAAACATTGTGTAAAGCACCATGAAGCTAAATTTTATATATTTTTTT
Source organism: Vanacampus margaritifer (assembly GCF_051991255.1). Taxonomy (NCBI): domain Eukaryota; kingdom Metazoa; phylum Chordata; class Actinopteri; order Syngnathiformes; family Syngnathidae; genus Vanacampus; species Vanacampus margaritifer. Next base: position 24,439,966 of record NC_135437.1, on the reverse strand, counting down.
AACATCTCTGCTTCAAAGACAACCAGTAACTCATTTTGAGTTTGCCAAAACAAAACAGTCATGTTTTAAAAATGCAACAAAAAACTGCAAAGGTAACATTTTGGGGGGACACAGTAAAAAAAAAAAAAAAGCCGACACTGATGACTGCCATGATGCATCTTCTGTGAACACGAGGTCACGCGCATTATGATGTCACAAATATGCGACAATACCATAGGAGAGGGGAAGGGTTGGGGAGTTGGGCACAACTTGAACCACAACCACAACAGATGGACCAACGCGGCATGTCTATTATTATTGGCTGATTTTTTTTTATCAATCTGGTTTATCTGTAGGACGTCAAATTGGTCGATAATTGCCACCGATATTATTGTGCATCCCTAAAAAATACTCATACACCTCCAATCCGCATTTTCTAGAAAATATGTTATATGGCTCCCCCAAACAATGACACCCACCACTCCCCCCCAACAGACACATAAGTATATTGAAAACATTTTTTTTTTTGTTAACTCATAGAATTCCCCCCCAAAAAAAATAAACTAAACACTGATTGATCATGTTCAAAATTTCTTACCGACAAGCCTTCGCCACTCAGTGAGATACCACCTTTGATGCCCCATAAGAAACCTAGATTTGTGGGATGAGCAGTACAACTGAGTATCAATCTGCGCGTTACTAAGCCAAATTGTTTATCTTGACTCTTTCTTGAGCTTCCATAAAACCATTTCCTCAAACCTTTAAACGGTCTTCAACGTATTTGCAAGACCATACAGCCTAAGTCTCTCTGCCCAGATAATCCAGAACAAGCAAATTTCATCCATTCCTTGGGCTCGTACGTCGGCCAGAAGGATCATCGTGGTCATGACTGTCCTTCATTGAGGCCTGTTTGCACTAGTGTCAAAAACATGGACATGAACCTTTGGCATGCCACTTAGTGTTTAGCAGTGAGTCCAGTTTCTGCTTACTGAAGTTGGATCGCAGGGAGAACTTGAACCCGTAGACAAGCTGAATGCAGAAAAGATGACATTCTGCAACCGGTGACAATCACGTACGTGACTTCCCAGTCTGGGACAGAACTCCATCCTCAAAGATGGCAACGCTCGCCCCCACAGATCTGTTTGTGGCCTAAGAACACCAAACAAGAGTCAAGAGCAGCAGCAACGTCTGTCCTTCCTTCCTTTCCTCAGTCTCTCCTTTGGTCTCTTGAGGTCTCCCTGATTTGTTGGAATTTAGATGTCTCTGGGGTTGGTGAAGGACTCTGGTTGGTGGCCCGGTGGATGGTGTCTGGTCGGTGCAGGATTTCGCTTTCCTTTCTTTTCTTTGGTCCTTCCTCGGGTCTCCTGACAGCCTCACGACTCTGGCTGGAAGTGTTCGGTTTAGGTGAACGGTGTGGGATTTTTTAATAGGTTGTAGGTGAACTAATGAATACACACACACCGGCACGCACACACGCACACATACTCACCCACATACAAAAAAAAAAAAAAAAAGAGAGCAATGATGATGACATGTCAAATCGGTAAAATTACCGAATGAACAATACTGAGCTCTGCGAAAAAAAAGAAAAGAAAAAAAAAGAGCAGCAGAAGTAGCCGATTTGGCATTGGCGGTGAACATTTGGATGCAAGCACATACTCGGTTGTGCTACTCATCCCACAAGCAATGTTCTCTGCACATGGGGCATCATTTAAAGTGGAAATAAGCAGGCTTTTCAGACATATAAAAATCATTAGCAAGCAAGCAATGTTGTCAACAGAGAAATAATCTTCCAAACACGCATTCCCATGTGTTTATAATAAATATCCTTTACACAGTTCCAGTGCTGTGGATGGAACAACTATACGGACTGGTCATGGAACTTGTACTTTAACTGCACTATGGAAAACCCAAGCTCAGAACGCTGTGCCGTTCCTTCCTCATGCTGCGCTCCTCTTCCTGGAGAGGTGAGTGTTTTCCTTTCTTCCCATTCAATGAAGCGCATCGTATTGAGAAGAGAAAATTGAAGTTGCTGAACAAATAAGACATCCTCCAAGCCTCATAATTGGCTGACTGATTGCCTGAAAGTAATGAAACAGCTAATGAGCTCCAAGGTGATCTGTCTTTCCCAAATGAGAATGAGTCTGCACAACATGAGTTTCATGCCAGCCTCAGCAAACCAGTGAGATGCATTTAAAAGGGTAGTAGTTCCAAACATTAAAATTGCAACTTAATGTAGCCTGACTTCACTAATCTTGCCTCCTCCTTGAATCTCTGACCAAAGTCACATTCTTCAACAATGTGCTTGAGCGTGCTTAAAAAAAAAAAAGTCTGTCGTCATGATTTATAGTCGTACAGACACGTGACGTCAATTGTCCAATCAGCAGCTCCCCCGCCATGAATAGGATGGGGAAGTGCGATGGTGGAGCAGCTGATTGGACAATAGATGTCACATGTCTGTCAGGAACACGCATGCAGTTACAGTTACGCGTGCTATGAGAATACGCCTGGGTTGTTTAGGTGCGAGAAGAGGTGGAATAGTGCGCGTGGGCTGTCTTTTTTTTTTTTTTCAAGCAGTGATTAAGAAGGTCAGATTCGTGCACTCGTAAATGATGATTTGTGTGTCGTGTGGTTAAGAAAAACGTTTTATAAAGTTTAACCCCCAGAGACAGATTTGCTGTCAGAGTATTTTGCAAAACTCACACATAGAGATCATGTTCTGCGAGTGTGTGGAACTTATGCACGCATTTTGACGGTGATTGACGTGTGGATCAAAGCAGTGTCGCAACTGCAGATTCAAGAGCTCATGATTTGTGATTTGATTTTGCACTTAGAAAATATTCCCATGATGTGGTTGTTTTTGTTTTTTTATGACTATAAATCTTCAATTACGCATATGCACCTCATGGTCTATGGGTACAAATATGCAGTTACATATACCTGTTATATGCGTTTTATGTACGGGCACATGCCTCATGTTACGGGTATGTGTTACTTTTGCATCCATTTTACCTTCAAATAATAAAATAATGGACTTTCTTGACTCATGTAATTTGCCACTGACTTCTGTAATTTTTGTAATTTCGTGCTTTAGGCAGTTATGTTACAATTAGAACCCGCAGAGATAATACTATCTGGCCTGTTTTTATTTCCATTTCAAGCTGTGTCACTAATACGATTGCGCTATATTTGCACTTTGTTTACATTTCAATTGTGAAAAAAAAGATGACTTAAATATTGTGCAATAAAAGTGCTGTTATTCCAAAGCACCAGTCACAAATATATTTTTCAGTAACTATCCCCCCAAATCGTCAAAAATATCGTAATATAATTTATCTAATGTGTGAGTGTGTAAAAAAAAAAATATATATATATATATAATTCTAAAGATTTGTTCCATCCCCCCAGTTCCAAAATCCCAGCAGCACCTCTGACTCTAACGACTAAGTACATACATTTCAAAGTAAATTGTCACAAGGTCGTCATTATTTCAGTAGTAGGACTATACATACTTTTGGTGTAACATTTTTGTGGTGTCTTGTGTATATGTAATATGTGCCTGGGTTCAATAAAGATTGAGACACAGCAATCTAAAGAGACGCAATACAAGAAATTTGAATAACACAGAGAGAAGCATTTGTTTAACATTAGTTATGTGTAAGTAATTTGAGGCAACGCCATGACATCACTGCAAAAGTCACTCATTTTCTATCAAAAACATATTTTGGACATTTAGACTGAAAAACAAAACCATTTGATCTATTCCTGCACAATGGAATTATGTATTATGCACAATGGTATTAATAATACTGTGTAAAATCGGAGTGGCCAACCTTGGAAGCAGAAAGCACCCACCTCGAGCAATAGGTGTATTTTATCATTTACTTTGAAGCGCACTTTTGCTTAATGCTAAATGATTTCGAGAATGGCCATGACTTTCAATATGCCTGCACAATCGAAACAGATCCAACACAACAACTAAGAAAGTGTGGAGGAGAGTAATTGTCTTGACAGTATTTTATTTGTTTGTTAGCTCTTGTAGCTGGGCAAAAAAAATGCAGCGCTGATTTCCATGAAACCTTGTATGGAAAGGGGGTGTCAGCATATCTGCTGTGCAATCTATTGCATTTTTGTGCAGATGGATAAACAACTTTTTGATTCACTTCCCAGAAACAAAAATAATATATACATTTTCTTTATAATAATATCTTCTATGCAGCCACACCAGTCTAAACACGGCATTCTGATTAACTCCTTGACTGCCAAAAACGTTAAATAACATTTAGTAAAATCCTACAGAGGAGTGCCAAAGACGTTAAAAGACGTTTGTTTCAAAACAGAGGTGAAACTAACCATTTTCTATTGTTGATTACTGAAAAACGGAATAAGGTAGAAACAAACTTTTTTTTCTGATGAAAGATGAGAGTCCAATCTTTCATTTGATAGTATGTGTGTTTCCATAGTCCAAACACACAATTTTCTGTGGACCTTGAAAGATCAGTCAAAATGCTTAAAATCGGCTGGCACCCACGGCATCCCTTTTCTGAAAACGTCTGGCAGTCAAAGAATTTAATATTGCATGAAATGAACAGCAAAATCCACCCATTTTTATCAATCTCAGGGGGGCGGCCATTTCGCCTCTTGCTGTCGACTTAAAATGACAACACAAGGTAAAACACAATCACGGCTCAGCTTGTGAATGTCACATGACCAAACTCAGAAAACAGGTGAGCCGTGATTGGTACAGAACAGAACACATTATTGTAAAAAAAATAAAATAAAAATTTAATTAAATATATATATATTTTAAAGGGTTGGGTTGACTTCTGGCTGCTAGCAGTCATATTGAATCGTTGTTGTCATGGCACATTACTCTTACTATTCGCCACAATTCGATCGAACAAATACCAAGAGTCCGTTATCCACGCCATCTTTTTTTCTATACTGTTTGTCCTCATTAGGGTGAGCTGGATCCTATTCCAGCTGACTTTGTGTGAGAAGCAGCATACCCACTGGACTGGTCGCCAGCCAGTCGCCGCTGCTTTCTGTCTTTCTTTCTTTCTTTCTTTATCTTTCATCTTTCCTTCTCCATTTAATTTTGGCAGAGATCTGCACATTACAGCATTAGATCTTATTAGCCTTTAAAGGTCCGATTTTGGCAATGACTTTACTCTTATATTTACTATTTTGTCAACACAGAATAATTTAAACACAACCGTGCATGCACCAAAGATTTCCGTCCACGTGAGTAGAAAAAGTCACACGTAGGTAGACGGATAATATATATGTAAATATGATCCCGTGCACGCATGCATACAAACATTTGCATTCACCGATATACATTCTAAGTAGTGCGCAAATTGTGCACAGTGCTTACATGCCGTAGCTGACAGCTCCTTTTTGTTTTCACAAAGACAGAAAACTAAAGAGGGCAAAGTAAATCCATCACACTACTATTGATTATATATCGCAGTACCAAGAAAACAGAGCAGCATGGTTTTTTTTTACATGACCGCAAAATCAATTAATCAAACCCCTGATGCAGTGCTGCAACCTGCTGTCCTGGGCGTTTAACTGCACTGCTGCTTCCGGGACTTGTTGAGGATTTCTGTCACATCAAATGGACTCGTACCTTTTGCCGGATTTTCAACGTTTCCCTGCTGTCATTTTCTTCTTTTCTCTCTTTCTATTCCAATTCTCCGCAGTAAACAAGCTTCTACAAATCTCTCTCCCAGCCGTCACAACAGTTAACATCCTTGTCAGTGCAGAATAACACAGCGCCACCCACTGCGACTGTTGCCTTCAGAGAGTCAGCCTTTCATGAATGTTCACATCGGGAAAGATTTACAGTCTTTGTCTTCTGACGTACAGGCAGTAATCAACAGTATGTGTGGCTTTGGGGTTCAAACCTTGGACCAGCTGGAGGCCAACAAGTCAATCTACCCAGCAGGCTGTGCAGACAGAGCCGTGTTGTGGATCGAGTCCCATCTGTTACTAGTGGGAGCTCTCGCGCTGGGTTTGGCCTTGCCTCAGGTAAGAGCCCCACGCACACGGGCAAGCTACATCAATAGTCCCATGTCATAAGTACCGATCCTCAAATCTTCAATATTTAATAGCACTTCTGTATTTCTGCCTTGGGTTTTATTTGAATTTTGATCTAAAGATAACCAACACGATTCTTGATTGATGTGTGCTTTACACACGCTAACTGCAACAGCTATGTTTTTATTGTCCTTGTTCTTCTACTGCAGTGTACATTCACTAGCTGCTTAAGTACTATTTAAGGGTTCATCAAGGTCATAGCTAGATGAGTTCTCTGTACTCGAAATGATCAACACATTACGCCGCCTCTTGCTGTTGTCGGCTGGGCTAGCCCTCCAGCTTTGCTTTAACCCTGAACAGAAAAAGCTGCATTGAAAATGAAAAGCTAAATTGATGATGCATTTATGAAACACAAAAAAAAAAAAGTCGTTTCTGACCCACGACTTGGAAGATAAGATGTAGCTGAGGAATTGACCTGTGAGCATATAAACTCCAAGGAAGTACAGTATTGACCCACACAGAAATTATAGATGTAAAAATACAAGAAAATGTCTACAAACCTCAGAGCAATCAAAGAAAAAAACAAGGAACATCATTCCACAACAATAATGTCAGACATAGAATTAAAAGTAAAATAAATAAATAAATCCATCCATCCATTTACATTACTGCTTATCTGGGATCGGGTCGCAGGGGCAGCAGCTTTTACAGCGAAGCCCAGACTTCCCTCTCCCCAGCCACTTCATCCATTTATTACGGGGGGTTACCGAGGCACTCCCAGGCCAGCCGGGAGGCTTAGTCACACCAGCATGTCCTGGATCTTCCCAGAACACATCACAAGGGAGGCATCCAGAGACAGCAGGCATCCTGACCGGATGCCCGAGCCACCTCACTTGGCTGCTCTCAACGTGGAGGAGCAACGGCTCGACTCTGAGCCTCTCCCGGATGACCAAGCATTCCACCGTATCTCTAAAGGTCTGAATGCTTGGCCAGCCAGTACCCGGATTCTCACTGGCCAAAAAGGACTGATAGGACTCGTTCAACTTGTTGGCATCCCTCAGCTCTGTTGGCCATCAACAGGTTCAAGGGTTGCTGCCACAACAGGCACTGACAAACTTACGGCCACAGTTCTGGTCGGTAGCATCAACAATAGAGCCCAGAACATGGTCCATTCGGACTCAATGTTCCCCACCTCCCCCGGTACATGGCCGTAGTTCTACAGAAGGCGGGAGTTAAAATTCTGAGAGAATCTCCTGTCAGATGAACACGTTTTGGCCTGAACCCAGCCGGGCAACATCGATGCAGGCTCAGTCAACAGGCGTTCGACAACATAAACCCCAAAAATTATTTGCACTAATCTAACTAAACATGGTATTATTAATAATGTTGCATTGGTGGAATAAGAATTATGTAGATGAATTCGCCCATTTTCCGCTAAGTCAGGGCGCAGCCATTCTGAAATTATACTGCCCTCTAGTGTCGACTGGATTTAACATCAAAATGCCCTTCTCGCATTGCGAATGTCACAGGTCATCTGTTTTCTGGATTTGGTCACGTGACTACCCTTTGTTGATGTCACTGCTGAAAGGGTCAGAGAGAGCAGCGGTGATAAGTGATCAGCGCATGTGAGGTGTCTGACATGTCAATTTGTGTTTTGTCCAGGGTGGATGAAGTAAAAGTTGGAAAAACTTATAGAAACTCAAACAATGCTGATATTTAATGTTTCATACTGCGGAGGCTGAAAGAAAAAAAAGTTTATTAAATAAACGATAACACATTATGACGATTGTTAATCATTTGTAATCCATTAGTTAAAGATAAAGTCACGAGAACTCATGTTGTGCTAATAAATTGTAAATATTAAAAGATTAGGAATAAATAATTTACAAATTGTTAGTTAATAATGCATAAGCAAAATATGAAGTCATGATGAGCAATTATGAACTCATAATGAACTAAAAATTTACAACTATTAAAGAATTATGAACAAATAATTAGCAAATATTAACTAATGATTAACTCATGATTAAGAAATATCCATGACTAAACATTAAAATGTATTAGAAAAATATAAAGTCATGATGAGCAAAATTTAACTCATATTGAAGAACAGTAATTTGCAACTACTAAATGATTATTAATGAATAATTGGTGACTATTAACTAATTATTAACTCTTGATTAGGGATGACCTCAACTAATCTGTAGTAATGATGGGAAATTATGTAGGCACGTTTAAAAAAAATTATCTGTGGTATTTACTGTAATACAAACCTTTTTTGCAGATCCACTCCAAAATTCACTATTGGTGATTCTGCTAATATTTGTAGACTGTTATCATTTACAATTTATATTTTAATGTGTACAAATCATCTGCAAGCACCTTTGCATTCCCTATTCTTAAGTGGCAATACATCATCATGTTCAATTGACTACCAAGTTCTCTGCTACTATTTGTTATCATTAACAAATTACCTTTTAATATCAGCATTATAGTCTGGTGATGGCACCAAAACGGCGAGTTGAAAGTTCTCTGTAAATTAGCTGATTGAACGACGAGATGCCAATAGCGTGATTAGCAATTAGCCGACTTCAAGCTTCAAATGTACTAGTCAGCTAATCTCTTCAATCCCTAGTAATTGATATTGTACTAATATATATTTGCACAAGCTGTAAGAATTCGGCATATATACAACAACCCAATTGCATCACGGATTTTTTTTTTTATTTCAAAACAATATTTATTTATTTGCATGCAGAGACACAAAAGCACGCATTTTTGATTCATGACCAAGTTAAAGATTGATGTGCAAAAGAGGAAAAAGTCTGACGTTAACAATGTACAACTTTGGAAGATACATTGAACTCTGCCTCAAAACCCCTGAGCTTTGTAAATCCTAAACCTTGTTTGTGGTCAGAGACAAGTTTTAGCCAATCATAGCAAAACAGATTGACAGGAAGATAATATGATGGCAATATTTTGCTATATACAGACGATCGTTCGTAAGGTGAATTTGTTCGTAAGTTGCTTCAGTGCTATATTTTGTATTATAATTTATGTTTAAAGCCTATATAAGTATATTGAAGGTTTATATAAGTATGTTTTAATGCTTGTACAAGTAACCTGCATTGGTTTGTACTGAAAAAAACTTTTAATAAAATGGAGAGAATACGTACAGTACTGTACTGTACTACGTATGTTAGAGAGAGAGAGCGAGAGAGACACACAGTATGTACATGTACGTAATAAGATAAATAAAATGAAGTTTAACTTACTTTTGGAAGATGTACTCGATGCTTAAGGAGATGATGGAGGAGGAGGAAGAGGAGGATTTTATATCATGAGAGATTCTTCGTCGTCGCTGGAATCGGCTTCAAAAGTTATTTCCTGCTTCATGGGGACCGGCGTTTTCTTCCTCCTCCTCCTCGCCACGTTGCTCAGCCTCCAATGAGCTCTCACAGCGCCAATCGGCGGTATTAGCGGCGGAAAGAAGCACTACGCGCAATACAAAATCTAACTTACAGCATTTCTTTCCGAACATTTTTCGACATACTGTACGCGCAGAAATGTTCGTATGTACCGTTGTTCGTAACTCGAAAGTTCGTAAGTAGGGGAGCGTCTGTACATTGAACTCTGCCTCAAAACCCCTGAGCTTTGTAAATCCTAAACCTTGTTTGTGGTCATAGACAAGTTTTAGCCAATCATAGCAAAACAGATTGACAGGAAGATAATATGATGGCAATATTTTTGCTATATATTCTTTCTTGTGTTGGCCTGATTGGATCCCCACTGATTTAAGAGGGAGGCCTGTTCACATAAATGCATTGGAATTGTACTTGTATGCGCTTTGGTGTATTTTTGTCTTGAGCATGCATATTTTACAGCGTTACTAAATAAGTTTGCAGTTTAAAAGTGGGTGTCTGCTTTGTGTGTGTGCTTGGTGTGTGGGGGCAGCTCGATGAGGATTATAATCCTGTAAATATGACTGCTTTAATTGCAAACCAAATGCAACCATAATAATTGTGAACAATTTCATCCTGGTGCCAAATGAGCATTGCGACAACCTTCCAAGGCACCTTGACAGGGTTGGCACAGGCGGCACATTTAACAAGCGCCTGTTGAGTCATCTAAAGCAGCTGCTGCTGCTGTCCTCTAGATTGCAGGCATTGTGCTGTCCCAGATCCTGATCTCTCAGATCCAAGAAGAGATTACCTCCGTGTCGTGAGCACCAGCCAACAAAGACTAAGTAAGGAAAAGAAGAATGCAAGGAGAGTAAAAAGGCAATTGTGGTGCTGTGTTTGACTCAAAATGCACTCACGGGGAGTTTTTCACTGCTCGCGTGTTACTGCCGTATCATGCTGCTTGTTTCTTAATGTGAGTAAACACAGTTGATAAGTGTGAGCCATTTAATTGTAATGGTATGTGATAACATGTCAATGGTGTGGGGCTGGAACTTCTTCCTAGAACAGAATACGTACATTTATTTGGTAAAATTCACATTTTATTTCACAAATCTATACTACAGATCAGTCCACACACAAGTTTTTACAAATTATTGACCAATCTAAAGTGTTGCAAATTGGCTTGTCCTCTTTGATGTTGCGATGTTAATGGCATTTTTTAGGTCTCCTGAAAAGTGATTATTGGATTGTGCTGGGGTACCTAATTATGAATCTCAAACTAAATAAAAAAAAAAATCCATACAGTAACTTGTCTTTTTTATATTTTCTGTGGTCGATACAGACGCATAGTTTTCTCTTTTGTGCCTTGCTGACATTAGATTTCCTTTATCTGGTCATTTTATCCAGGTAGAGCGGGCTACACTCATCCCTCAGTATCCGTCCTAAAATTGCCCAGTTGGGGAAAAAAACAAAAACAAAATTGCCATTCTGGAGGGGGGCCTTAAAGGGCACGGGCAAAAATCAGCTTGTTTCAGAAGGAAGATAAACTGAGGTTTCGCCTTAGGCACGACATTGGGAGAATACACATCCAGCAGGTGGGGTTATTTTTTTTTTTAGGCACGGCTTATACTACTTTTTCATATCCGATAAGAATGCTGATAAGAATGCCAATACTGCAACCTCTACGATCGGCTGATAGCGATCCTATACTGATGCGATTCACGTGACAAAACACAGGTCACATGTCAACCATGCAGGCGACAGCTCATCTGTGCTTGGCATGTTGCACAAAGTCAAGTTGAGAATACGGTAATATAGTTTAGGCTCATTGATTGGATCGGACTGGTTCAAATAAAAACGAAATCAGTCATTTAGGCCTGAATTGGACTTGATACCGATCAATCCCTACTATTTTTCTTGCATACCTTAACTTATTTCAGGGATGTGATTTGACCAAAGTGAAATTATCTGAAAATTTAGCCGGGGGTCTGGGGGCCGCTGGCACCCAGCTAGGTCCAGGGTCATGGGTTTTCCGTGTTTTTAAGTACTTTCAATGCACTCACATGACAAAGAAATAGACAAAACAACAGCATAAATTTTCAATGTATATTGAACTATTCCATATAAAATGGCAGTTTTAGTCAACTCAAAATCAGCCACATTCAAAAACATTGGACTGCCTTTGCTTTTAAAAACTATCACTGAGAATATCATCATATCTAACTAATGTGATTACTAAGTTAACACATAAATAATGTTGAAGAGTTCAAATTTCATGAACAAATAATTGTATCATGACCAAATGAAAAGTAACTCATATTAGAGCATACCACAAATGTCTTTGTTATAGCAGAAGATGTTATCTGTCGGAGTCATGTGCATACACAATGAAATAAAAAAAATAAAAAAAAATAAAAAAAACGGATTTTTTTTTTGGGGGGGGGAGATAAAAAAAAAGCGGAATTCCGCGAATTAGCGGAAAAATCACATCCCTGTTATTTGATAAGAAATACAAAGTAGTGATTTGATGCAAAACGTCTATATCATGACTGTGAACACATAAATGTATATGTAATCTAATGCATGTGTAAATGTCTTTTATAGTATCACATAAACACAACAGGGGATTGGTAACAAAAAAACCTTGCAATATCTCAGCTCAGTGTTGTACACAAACTAAGGTGAGCTGATTAAAAACAAAGATTGAATTTGTTTATAATTCAATTTAATGAACACGTGTATTTATAATGATTACCAGCATCTGATTCATAATACAAACTCAAATATGCATCAATAATATCTTCCAGGTTTTAGTGTGAATACATTTGCAGAAAGTGCAAAATGGTGAAATGTCATCACAAAAAAAAATCCTGCATTAGGAAGGATTTACCTCCAAAAAAAAAAGTCAGCTCATTTGACAGTTGGTCCGAGTGTGTCCCGAAATCAAACCTGGGAATATCGGATTATGTGGTGCTGTTTGCACCTTGCAATCAGTCTAGTAGTGAAGCGCCATGGCTCTCTGCATCAGACGATCGGTAAGAGGGGAGTTCGGCCTCGCTGCATCACGCTCCGCTAGAAGACATCTATTGGAATTCAACACAACGTCGTATATGGAGATCAAAACAGATTCTGAGAGAATAGAAGCTGACAAGATAACATAATCGATAAAGACATCTTAACAGCGCTCTGTTTTGTCAACTCAGAAAGAATCCTGAATCAGTGTGCACATGGAAAGTCAGCAGATTGCATAATGCGACCGGACCGCCGTGTCATGTCCATGTTTTTCTTTTATCTTATCACTACATGATATCTCAGCAGTCACACAGGGGGGGGGGGGGGGGGGGTGTAACTCCCAACAGTGCATTACCTGCCCAGTCTATGGTGGCGCTTATTCTCCGATTTCAAGGCCGCATGAATAAGCAGTTGATTGAAGACATCTCTCTGCAAACAAGTGGACAAAGCCATTAGCAAACAAAAGAACCTCTGCATTTCTACATTACATATTGGCTCGCTACTGTTTGGAGTTACACTCTATGTACACTGTCGCACCTCGGGGACACGGTGCATGAAGTCCATCAGCATCCATCACAGAGATTCATTATTCATGTGTGTGCACTGTGCTCAACATTCTCACACTCGCCGGCGCAGTATATTCATGGGCTGAAAAGCCGCAGCTCTTCGGCAGGGCATTCTTTACCTCTGGCCCACTTTCATAACAACGGGGATTTGTTTTTACTCAAGAGACGAAATTCAACGTGATCAAGATGGTGGTTAACAAAAAGAAGGTGAAGCCTCAAGGCAGAATACGTTTCGGAAGAAAATCAATACGTCGTCTGTTTCCTGTGTTCTTACCTGCGCATCGCTGCCCCCTATCTGCACCGTGCTGTAGCGCAAAGGGTAAAGTAACTCCACAGTTTGATGGTAGTTTCCTTCGTCGTATTCCATCAAGGCTTGACACATGGGCACCCCTATGGGTCCGGCCAGCTTATGTTGTGTGTTGTCGCCTGGCGCCCTGCAAAGAGAAGGATATTGGGGATAAAGACAATGGCACACGACACTTGCAGATCTAATAGAACATAATGGCTCTTTTCCAGAAGCTAGTGAAAACACTACAAGAGTCAGCAGTGCTAAAGTAATATCAATTTCTCACGCATTACCCACATGGCCTTAAAACCAGACGTGGCACGTTCCTAACTTGATAATGGCACAACACTAAAATTGTTGAAATACCGCTGAGTCGTTGCGTGCCAGCTAGATAAATAATCTACAAGCCCATTTTCATGAGCGACCACGTTGCTGTGCCAAAGGTCAGGAACAGTCCTGAAGCCAGACATTTGAATTTTACAGTCAATATGTTGCAGCGATGCAACTAACCATTTAGTAGCTCACAGAAGGGTTGCAAAGGAGAGTGCAAAAAAAAGAAAAGAATGGAGCAATCTTAGCATCTGACCAGTGGATTTAAAAGTGTGCAATGATTGCTGCCTTTCATTCACACTGACAGTGAATGACGTTTAGATTACTTTTCTTTTGAAATTCTATTCCACGTGAGCAGGCAGGTCGAGTGTGTGTAAGCGATGTGACAAACATGTTCAACTTAGATGAAATCATTTTAAGCTTCTGATGGAGTGACAATAAAAAAAAAAAAAAAGAAGCATTTTCTCATTTAGTTTGACACGCCACAACGTGGTATATTTAAACGTTTGTTTTTCCATTATACAGGGATGTGATTTGACGAAAGTGAAATTATCTGAAAATTTAGCCGGGGGTCTGGGGGCCGCTGGCACCCAGCTAGGTCCAGGGCCCCGGAGCTCATGGGTTTTCCGTGTTTTTAAGTACTTTCAATGCACTCACATGACAAAGAAATAGACAAAACAACAGCATAAATTTTCAATGTATATTGAACTATCCCATATAAAATGGCAGTTTTAGTCAACTCAAAATCAGTCACATTCAAAAACATTGGACTGCCTTTGCTTTTAAAAACTATCACTGAGAATATCATCATATCTAACTAATGTGATTACTAAGTTAACACATAAATAATGTTGAAGAGTTCAAATTTCATGAGCAAATAATTGTATCATGACCAAATGTAAAGTAACTCATATTAGAGCATACCACACATGTCTTTGTTATAGCAGAAGATGTTATCTGTCGGAGTCATGTGCATACACAATGAACTACAGTACTAAAAAAAAATAATAATAATAAAAAAAAAAAATCTGAAATTTTTTTTTTGGGGGGGGGAGGGGAGATAAAAAAAGCGGAATTCCGCGAATTAGCGGAAAAATCACATCCCTGATTATAACGTAACGTAACAGAAAATATAAAGGATGTTACTTTAAATCTGAGGGTGCAAAGTGCCAAACAAAAACCAGACAAACTTGCTGCAATGTTGACAAAAGTGTGCCAATTGTTCCACATTAATGATTGTCCAACATAGACCTGTCACTTCCATAAAACAAAAATCGGATGGCAACAAAAAAAAGCACAATTCTCTCATAAAAAAAAAAAAGTAACTAATGGTTTCTTGTACAGTATAACTGGTAGCTGTTATAAAAAAACATATCATATTTCTATTTCCAATACTGATTATTTTGTAGTATTATTTATGGTTTCTTTGCACATTAAGGACAGCACGGTATTCTGATTTCTTTGCGTTAGTACATTAACAAAGCCATTTAATTCCTTATTGGGACAACGAACGGCAAATCAAAAGGCACAGTTTTTATCCCGTGTTGTAAAAGACTGTGACATTTGAGCTCACTACCAACACATTCCACAAAGATGATTCCATATTCTCATGCGGATATCTTGGATTATGTTTATAAATCGGAGCATTGCGTTACTGCAAAATCCGGATTATGTAAACGGTACCATTTAAACATAAGTGACATAACTAAATGAATGCAAAGCTTAAATCATTCGCTGACATTCCGCTCGATGACTAAAGCAGAGTGGAGCGCATCCATCTCTCACCTAGGAATTGACTTTCAATCTTTCAAGAGCTGCCACCCACTCAAGCCCCCCAGAAGTAACTCTGGGACTTACGTAACAGTGAAAAGACATGACAATTTCTAGCAGCAGTGGTAGCTTTTCGTGGGTTTTCTGCAGAACAAAATGGGAAAGGACTGTCTGTGGTCAGGCTGCCCAAACAGATTAGAACCACAAAAGCCCGAGGGAGAAGCAATTGCAGGACTCTGCATTGTGAATTGGACTGCTGCTCTCCATTCTGTCTGCACACGCCCTTCATCCTACACTCAACATTGCTCCCGTCTCCATTTTACATAAGGCCCCGCTGGTTCTTATGTAAGGATGATGGTGTCGAGGTGAGCGGTGGAGAGAGGAAATGGTGCAGAAATTACTTAGCCAATTCCTGGAGGCCTTCCAGCAGACGCTGGGAAGCGCCAGTCTCTCTCGCTCCCAAGGATGCCATGAGGAAGTGGAGGTCATTAAATAGGGTCACGTGGTCATCGGTGTGAGGCAGCGTTACCTGGAGCAGCTCCCGGTAGCGGTCCTTCACAGACGCACCTAACATGCATGCAAATATTATTCATGAAAGGTTGCATGACCTCTAAAAACATATAATTAGGTGCCTTGATATACAAGTTTAGTTTGCTCCTTGACCAAGCTTGTAGCTCAAAATAAGATTTCCACAGCTGTGTTAAAAAGGTACTTAACCCTGTAACGCCAAACGTGTCATATTAAATACAAGACATTTTGAGCACTCTATTTCATGAAAATAAGATATTTTAATCCCATTAAAACCGTGACGTATATGACGCATGCATTGCACGGATAGTACATTAGAGGGCAGTATCACCCAGCTGATGGCTTTTCCAGCGACCTTGCTAGATCGCCCCAATTGACAAAGGAGAGACACCTATGCTTACTTATTAATAGTGGGAAATGTTCTTTCTGATTCTGGGAAATACTAATATGTTTGATATGTCCGTTTATTAGTATATTTTTGACAGTTATAAATGGAAACTGTACATTTTAAGGCATTGTGACCGGAGGTATCAAATATGACACAAAAGTCATATGTCGAAGTTGATTTTCATTAAAAAAAAATTGTTCAAAAGGACCAATAAATACTCTATTTTTGAAAAATCTGAATTTAGGAAAGTTTTTATGTGTCCACACCAATGAGTGTAAATCGGACACTTTTCAAAGTGTCACTTCTTTCACACTTAACCAGTGTTACTCCAACACTGGATAGTGTTAATAATCTACACTGGTAAACACTGAGTAGTGTTGAAAGTACTCTACACTAGTGTCAGTGTTAAACATTTAATTCTGCCAAACTACACTTAACTCTGGAGTTTAAACACTTATGAGTGTATTGCACTAGTATCAGTGTTAAAAATTTAACTCAAACTACATTTTACTCTGGGAAATGGTACTAAATAACGTTTTTCCCCCTTATAAGGTCCTCAAAACACTTTACATTTTGACTACTGACAAGGATGTGATTTGACCAAAGTGAAATTATCTGAAAATTTAGCCGGGGGTCTGGGGGCCGCCGGCACCCAGCTAGATCCAGGGCAGTGCCCTGGTGGGGGGGTTTTCCGTGTTTTTAAGTACTTTCAATGCACTCACATGACAAAGAAATAGACAAAACAACAGCATAAATTTTCAATGTATATTGAACTATCCCATATAAAATGGCAGTTTTAGTCAACTCAAAATCAGTCACATTCAAAAACATTGGACTGCCTTTGCTTTTAAAAACTATCACTGAGAATATCATCATATCTAACTCATGTGATTACTAAGTTAACACATAAATAATGTTGAAGAGTTCAAATTTCATGAACAAATAATTGTATCATGACCAAATGAAAAGTAACTCATATTAGAGCATACCACAAATGTCTTTGTTATAGCAGAATATGTTATCTGTCTGAGTCATGTGCATACACAATGAACTACAAACCCCCCCCCCCAAAAAAACCCCGGAAATTTAAATTTTTTATTTTTGGAGATAAAAAAAGCGGAATTCCGCGAATTAGCGGAAAAATCACATCCCTGTACTGATGACACGGCATCAGGAGCAACTGGCGGTTCAGTATCTTGCGCAAGGATACTTTGACAGTCACACTGGGCTGGGATCAGACCCACGCTCTCTGGGTCGGGAGGCAACCACTCTACCACTGATGCACACCGCTCCAACAACAACAACAACAACTGGATGTGTCACTATTTAAATGTTGACAGCATGTTGGAAAATTGGAACGTTTTTCCTTCACCGGAAATGAGGGTGTGGTCAATTTAACACTCAAGGTAGTGCTATTCAGGTTACACCCGACATCCACCCCAACATACATTTTTATCCTAGCATATTTGATCGAACACTGGAATTGAACATTTGCTGTGTATATTTCATGGTTCAGGCTTTATAGGGTTAAAACATTTAACTTAACATAATTTAAATGTTACGACTCTGGAATTTAATCATTTTGAGGATTTCTTAAGAATGAATTTAAAAAATGAATAATGAGCAGCATGTCTCTTACCCTCCATCTCCAGTCTGCAGAGAAGAGAGCTGGCATCTACCATGTCCAACATGGATCCTGTGGCTTTACAACGTTTGAATATCTTTCAGAAACAGAGTATGCCATTACTTTTTTTTTCAAAAATACAAAATGTGACATGGCAAAGATTCACACAATTACATATACGAGGCAACACATAAAGGCAGTTGCTGCTGGAATCCCCCTGCGTGAGTCTTAAAGCATTCATGAGTGTCAGCTCGTAAAATCTGCTGTTGTTTTCAAACCTATGGCAACACAAAGTAACATGGTAAAATGTTTTTGTTGCTGTCAGTTACGGGACTTTTGCACCCTCTGAATGTTGACATGAAATAATCATCATCTTGGGCAGATGACGCCAATTGCTACAGTCATAATAGCAGCCATAACATTGGGTATACCAACACGATTTTATGAGCTTTAATATAAGCCATGTCTGGAAATTATATAATAGTGCAGTAGAAACGTATTGATTGACAGCCAGAAAGGTATTATTGTAGCAACGTAATTAGAAATTGGTAGAGAACTGCACTGGCTCACACTGAGAAGTGTTTCTAATAGCTTGGTTACGTCAAAACTGCAGGGGCAAAAATTCTCAATCTGTGTCCTGGCACATGCAATCAATTTGCATTGTCACAGCACATCTGCTTAAGATTGGAATGGAAAATAACTAACCTGAGAATCGAATATTTGCAGTGCAGCCTCATACTGCCCCTGTGGAGAGGAAGGTGACAAAGACAAATAGAAATAACGTCAGACTCGAGATATGCTTGCCTGGTAGGATTGAATAGAACAGATGCAAACACAAATTAATCTAGCAATATAATCAACTGCGGACTTCAAATTACCCCGGAGAAAACATATCACAAAATACGAGTTCCAAAAACTATTTGGCTGCCAACTTCGCGCCTGACTGAGAAAACTCATTATACAGTCATCTTTACCTTCTCAATGAAGTACAGTGCCCAGTGCCAATAGTTGTGACTGGCCAGCATATCAGATACCTGCAATGACACAATACTTACTAAAGAGAACCTTTCCCAAGGCTGTTTCATGTGAATGATTCCGATGAGAGCAAAACCGTACGAGCTTATTCGAACATCATTCATCTGGGGAACACGTTGCGTAGGAAGTCAGTGTTTATACCTGCCAGTCTTTCTCCCTCCCTTCCATGAACTTCAAGCCTTTGTCCACCTCCGCTTTCATCTCGTAGACATGAGCGACAGAGTGGACGGACCACGCGTCATCCGGAACCAGTGTAAGGCCCTTTCACGTGAATAAAATCATAACACGGGCTGAGAAACGCAGATGGCTTGCATTTATCCGGAATAGATAACAACTCATCTAATGTAGTGTGACTTACAACTACAGTCGAACCTTGAAGGTTGAAAGAAAACAATTAACCTCCGACTCTCCTCACAAAGTCCTTATTAAAAAAACAATACGAGATTTAACGAGCGGTATTCAGATGACAGAAGAGGAATGTGAAACGAGAATATGAAGAATATAACCGCGATATTTTTTTAAGATGACTCATATCAACAGTAAACCAGCAAGATTTGGTAAAATATGCTGGCACTTCTTTATTAAAAATAAGATAGACTGCTCAAATTGTACAGTTGGGAACAGAGTTGGAAAAATGAGATCCACAAGTCACATCTGTGATGACATCATCTTATATCAGCATAAGGTACTCATTTTTCATCATTGACGAAGAATCCACAGTATGTATTAGACTTAGTGTCACTAAACTTTTTGAAAAGGAGAGCTACTTCTTTGGTAATAATTAAAACAAAGCATTAGTAGTATTGTGAAATAACTAATTTTCTCAAATTATCTTTACTTATAGGACACAAAAATAAATGAATATCCATCTATGTGAAGACTGTGCTCATTTTAATTATTTCTCATAATAATGATCAAGAGTGATTTAACAAGGTAGTAAAATAAATAATATAAATATAAATAAAGGTAGTAAAATAAATATCATGGAACACTTTGTCACTATAAAGATCTGCAAGTACATTTGAAAAGATCGAGCAGTAAACAAAATGGGAGAATGGACATCTACAGCATTCCTAGGTAATCACAATGTCCCATCACTGGTGAGCTATTTGCAGAACGCGCCTGTGAGCTACTCATATGGCCATTGGGGTTTACTTGGCGACCATTGGCACCATGTTGGCGACCCAAGTATAAGACTATTCATTTTCATGTATTTGCTTGAATTTCTCAATATTAACAGTGATTAAGAGAGTTTTACACATTTATGAACAACAACAAGTATGATAGCGCTTAAAACTGCCCAAACAGTTTGACCATGAAATAGATTACTTCTACTTTCATTATTTCTGATGGATTTCATTTTTTTTTCATTCAGCATATTGGGATGGACTGTGTTCAACCTTCAATGTTCCACTGTACTTGGTATGCATTATTTAAAAGAGCCGATTGGGACTCCTGGGGTCTGCAAGAGCAGCTCATTAATGGACATCAAATATAAATTAATTGTGTGAATCAAAGTGACACTCAACAGAGACACAGTCTGCATCATTAAGGAGCAAAATCACACAAGAAAAAAATGAAGACCGTCTCACCTCCATCGCTACTTTCTCAGCCTGGTCGTAGAATCGCGTCTCCAGCAGACCAAAAGAATATAGTCCTTTCAGATAGCTGAAAATATACATTCATACAAAAGTTCAATTCACGACTACATTATTCGATTTTGAAGATGAAGTTCATGACAGTAGAAAATTAATTACTCATCTGAAATCAGACGGCATTGACTTCACTGGAATATCAGCAAAATATTGGAGCATCTGTCCATTTGTATAGTAAAATTGAAGTAAATATGATATCAGTGATAATTATAGGTCGAGGGTACGTTCTAATGACGTTCCTTGGTTGAAAATCCCACTAGTTGGAAAAACAGGTATTGACTGCTTGTTGTACAGTGCCATCATCCTCCACGCTTATGGCTACTTTCATGACCGAGACTGTCATCATCAGAACCCACAAAGTAATGGCCACATACACGTGCGACAGGCCAGTGTCACACTGAATTAAAAGCAGCAGAAACAAATTGCGCTGCCTCATTTTCTCTGCCCTTCCTCAGACAACCTCCTCTTCCTACCTTAATAGGAAAAAGGTTTTCAATTTCTCTTTACAAGAAATCTTTTAAAATTAACTTGTGGCCATTAGACACACGTAACATTTCCCTAGGCTGCAAAACACACTTGCCTTGTGACCAGTAACCACTTACTCTCATCACATTTCCACTTGCTGACTCGAGAACTACCACGAAGTAAAAAAGAAAAAAAGAAAAAAGAAAAACTTGTCCTGTTTATCTCTTTCACTGCCACCGACGTTTAAAGACGTCAAGTAAAAACCTACGGATCACTGCCAATGACGTCAAAAGACGTCATCCAATGATTTTTTATTTTTTTTTTGAAACGGGTAGAGGAAACCCTTCCGCATGTCTGGTGAAAGTTTCCAGTCTGTCTGTTGTGCCTAATGACTATTTTTGGCCCCTAGAGGGCAGCGATGACTCTCTTTTGACAAGATCGGGTGGGCGTCAGTAGAGGCGGAGCTAGAGCGTCGAGCAGGAGATGAGAATGGAAGACAAAGGAAAAATGGCGGCCGGTCGCGAGGAGCTCACGCCCGAGACGTTTTTTTCAAAGACCAAAAGCATCGCTGAAAGAGCACATTGTTGACGACGATGATCATCATCGATGATGAAGATGAGGGTGGTGACTCCGTGGTTGAGAAGCATTGACGCGGCAGTAGAAGACGTTAGATGGAGCTAGATGGAGGAGGCAACGGGCAATGGCGAGCGTTTGCAAGCAGCTCTACACTTACAAGACGAAAGGCATCGACCAACGCTAAAATAGTACATTGATGACGATGATGATGAAGCTTGACGGCGAAATTGGAACCGCTGACGCGGCGGCTATGACGGTGTCGTAACGCGGAACACAACCGAGCACGCACAGGCGGACGTTCGATCGGACGACGGAGAGTGCCCCGAGTCCAATGCATATTCATCGGAGGAAGTGTGTACAGTCTGCTACTTGCTTTTTATTCCCCGGAAAAAAAGGCCGTCAAGAAAGTGTAACGTTTGCACGCAAAACGGACCAATGCGAAAGTGAAAGTAAACTGTTGTGCGAGTCCTGGCGTCTCCTTGCACGCAGGAGAGCGTTACAAAAGGAAAAACTGTATTTGAAACATCCACATAATTGTAAGTAGTACCACAGTTGCACACATTTGTAAATAGTTTGCGAAATTGTTTTGTCAAATTGTTACACTGTTGAATGGAAATAAACGTATTTTGCAATCAAAAAACATTTTTTCATTGTTGGTGAAAGCGTTTTACAGAAGTAAAGCACTATTTAGGTGTTTGTGGCATCATTCATGGACAAAAAGAAGTGTACAATTCACTAGAGTGCATGAAATAACATCGTTTCACAAAAAGCTAATTTTCTCCGCTTTTTGTTTCAAAACAGAGCATTTCGGTGAATTTCATTTGGTAGTATGTGTGTTTCCATAGTCCAAACACAACATTTTCTGTGGACCTTGAAAGATCACTCAAAATGCTTAAATCGGCTGGCAGTGGGGACAACCCGTTTCTGAAAACGTCTGGCAGTGAAAGAGTTATCATATCAGCTATCAGTGATGTGGAGCGTGAGGAAAGGAAATGGTTGAGAACAACAAGCGTGTAAGTAACAGTTTGACTATTACAAACTCAAAACAAGGAAAGAAGTATGTTGTTGTTTTTTTGGGGTGGAAAATTGTGACTATTCAAGGGATTGAGGCACATCTTCATTTTCGTGCTGGAGCAAATCTAGTTTAACATGTTTGCGAATTTTGCAGACGGCGTTGATGACAAATTACGTGTGATGGACGGTCAACGACCTTTACCATCTTTTGCTACTATATAATGTATGCCCTTCAAAATCAAAGTGTTTCTTGCGCTTAAATAGATAAAATGTGAAAATATGCCCACCACGTACATATTGATCTGATCAGCTGCTGTGAAAGCGCTATATACAGCAAATAAAGATGAGCTGAGTTGTACAGGGGCGTCAAACTCATTTTTGTTGAGAGCAACTTTCTAGTTACGGCCGTTCTGATGGTGAAACCAAATAAATGTTTAATCGTCTCATTAAAATGACTTCATCCACACAACAAATTGATGGATTGCAAGTTTTGAAATCAGAAGTCAAGAATAATACTTTGTTCAATTATTATATAAAATATTGCAAAATCTCAATGTCATTATTCATTGTACATGACAATTTGAATTTTTTTGTACAGATTTTAGTAAGGATCATGGAAGTTGACACACATGATTTGCTTTCGCGGGCTACATCAAATAATGCGGCGGGCATGTGTGTTAAAAAAATTCCAGCTGTGTCTTTTCAACTTCCGTAGATTCAAAATAAATACAAATCTTGCATGGGCATTGAGAAAAAAAAATCATGAACATGAAAGATCGTGATGATGAGGCTATGGATTGAATTCAAATCCAAAGGAGTTCCCCATTCCTAACCCAGATAGCAAGAGATGTTGAATCAATGTTAAGAAGGTTGATTTAATATTGATTAAACATTCTTTGCTATCTGCGAATAATTCTACCCGATGGGGTACACAATTATAGAGGGCCAAAAATGCAATAAATAAATAAATAAATAAAAGTGAAAATAAAACCAATGTATAAAAATATAATTTAATAACTAAAAATAGATAGATACATAAATGGAAATAAAAACAATTCCAAAATAATAAATAAATAAAAGTGAAAACAAAAATGATATATAAATCCATTTGAATAACATTATGATAGCAGAGCATTTTTAGTTATTGATTTACATTTAAATCTATTTATAATATTGTATTTATTTCCACATTTATTTTTATATTTATTTTTTAATCTTGTTTTTATTATAATTTTTTTTTAATTTCCATTAATATTTTTTTATTTTATTTTATTATATTTTTATGTCAAAGAATACATGCACTGTAATCTACCGTACCTGGACAAAGGGATGTGAGGCTTCCAGTGGGGCAGCACTCGAGCAACCGAATCCCTCATCTGGGTTTTGGCTCCCATGTAGAAATAGCTATCATGGGCAAACTTGAGGGCAAGTAAATCTGTGGGATGATCAACCAGGATATCTTCCCAAACATCAGCGGCTTTGGGGAAATTCCTACAAGAAACACGAGTCAGTGCAAGGACAGGCAACAGTGTCGTTCTTGGAAAAAGAGATCCACTCCAAGACAATAATGACTCAAGGATTCAAAGAAAAGACACATATATTTGGTTTACAACATGCTTTAGAATGTATAATACTAGAAACTATATTGTATAATACTAGTGGCCATAAAAATGTAGTAAAATACTATATTTTGGGGATTTCACACACAACGCAGTATAGCAAAAGATTGATACATTTAAAACTCTTTTACCGCCACTAGTCAGAACTTAGGTCTATACCCGTTAGGGAAAAGCTGATGATAGTTTAATATTGTTTTATCACTTTCGCACAGGCTAATGCTATATTTCATCTGCCAGGAGGAGCCATCGTTGAGTCGTTATCATTACAAATAGCAGACTTTTATTCAATTTTTTTAACAAGCCATTTCTCGCAGTCTTGACAGCTTTATTTAAAAGTGCAAAGTGCCATGAAGGAAGAAATGGAACATTTTGACACATCAAGGCAGCTTTGAGTAAAGAAACTAACAGAGAGCCATGAACTCAATGTTTAACTGCTCGTGCCTACCAGGAGAGAGGAAACTGATGAACGGCCATGTTCATTTAGTAAAGAGGGCATTATTTGGGGCACAGCACCATCGGGAGAAAGGTTTTGGGACACACCCGCATTATGGTCATCTATTGATTTAATTTGATGATTTTAGTTTATACAGGGACATCAAGTCCGATTCATAGCATAACTAATTTTACCACAATGCGTTTTTGCTACCTTCCAGTATTCCTAAATCTCCTGAGCTGCCAGCCTGATCCTCATTTCCTAACCCCTCTAAAACTCACCCATGTGAGAAGAACTCTAAGGCCTTAACGTGAAGTCTCTCTCTCGGGGTGAGGTTTTGACTGTTGGCCAGATCCAGGGTTTTCTTCACAGCGCTGGCCAGCCGTTGGTCCAGGCGGGGGGAGATCGCCGTTCCCACCAGCTCTAAGCCCGTGCTCACCACATGGCCCATCACTGCAGGGATATTCATTACATCAGTGGCCGCTTTTTTAGACTTTCTCACTGCACACTGAAGGCTCTAAGCCGCTTTATTGTTGAAAGTAGGTCTCTCTCTTGCTTCTGGTGTATTCTGTATTGTATTTGTTTGTTTTTGTTAGCTCTCATATGAACATGTTTTCTTGATATATTCAGTTACTAGATTGATAAATATTCAAGGTCCAAACAAAAAAAGAATCACACATTTTAATGAAGTAAAACTGCTGTGAAAAAGTAGAGAGACATTTTGACAAGACTGCAATGAGGTCACCCACTATTTTAATATTGATGTGGTTCTAACAAGCTTTTACAAGTCTGTATGCTCATTCAGCTTGTGCAAAATTAAACAATGACCCCAGGTTGCGAAACATGCGTCACGACAAGCATACGGCAAAATGCCGCAAGACCCAGATTTGACCGCAATGGGATCCTGTCCCTTTCCAAAGTCACGGGTTCATGTCCAGGCTTTCTAACCTTAAGGTCTCTTAAAGATTTCAACCTTTGCAAGTGGGAGTGGCAATAAGAAGTAGAAGCCTTGTTTTATTTGCCAAACTGCTTCTTGTGAAGTCAGTTTGCTGCCACCATCTTAATTTATCGCTTAAGCAAATCAAACCAAATAAGTAAATAAATAAAAGCTTTGAAAAACTTGTACAATCTGGTAACTCATAAGTCTAGGTACCACTGCATGTATTATTTAAGGTTGTTTCAAGGAAACAAACACAACTTTTGTTTCTTTTTTTTTTAAATGCAGTTGCTTCCCTGAATATTTCTTGCATTAAACTTTTGGTGATATGAAATTGACATTTATAAATATTACTTTTCTAGTGAGCCTTGTTCTCCCTTTTGAAATTGTTCCAGTAGCCTCGCAACTATTGGATGGAGATGTTTGTTTAAATATTTGAATAAAATGCATCTTGTTACCAAAATTCGGATCAGCTTCCTTGATGCGAGTCATGCATCCGCCAATTCCTCCAATACTGTCAATGTTGCGCCATGTCACATACTGAGGGGAAAACAAGATTGACACAATGAAAACAACTCAGCAAATTTCTCATTTCTCCTATCTAACTGAGAAAAGTGTGAAAATGAGTTCACTTCAATCATAGCAATGCGTTGTTATCTGTGTGTAAATGATCTACCTGAGTGAGAATAGCATCATAAAGTTTGCACGCCTCATTGCTGCTGGTGGACAACGGAAGCCCCTCAGCTCTCCAAGCCTGGGGGGAGAAAATTGTCTAGTCAGTTCATTTCCAGTCAATAAAATGGACCAAAGTGCATGTGCGCATATATGCATATATATATAATGTTGTCAACTGGTTTGTTTTGAAAAGGGAATATGAAAATGTGAAAATCAGATTCAACAAAAAAATCAGATTCAACAAAAACGTCACATCTAAAATCTCGATGATAAACAGAAATTGGTGCATTCATTTTTCCACCAGTTTTTATTTATTTATTTAAAAAATATATATATTTGTCTCAGGAAAATGGTACTTATTGAAACCAATACATTTTACAGTATATTACACGTTAGAAAGCATGCATTTACTATTGGGTTTGTGATTATTATTGTTTCATACATTAAAATATATACTTGATTTTAAATTCAATTCCTATTTTAAATTGGCCGACATGTTATATGTTAAAAACAATGCTATCCGATTTATTTGTGTGTCGCTATGGTCCTCCATATGTGGCCACTTGAGTAGGGTGCCAAATAAAACATTCGCCAAGCAGCATAGGCGCCACGTTTGGTCTGAATTCTATCATAACCCACGAAAAAACAAAGTTTCTTTCACAACTCGTTGTAAAATTACCTCTTTTACAACACTTACCTCACAGTCCCTGTAGCTCAAAGGATCCATTTTGAGGTTACTGTAATTAAAGTACTGTAGAACTACAGACTGCAACTTCGATCTCACTCCCGACTCTTTTTAGTCAAGTAAAAATGACAGGCGCCGGAAATCGTTCCGGAAGACCAACCTTTCAAACTAAGTGCACCATTTTTCATCACATTCCGCTGCGTAAAATAACCCCTACCCGGGACTAACATTAGGTAGGCGTACACCTCTTACATTGACGAGATCTATTTATTAAAAAAGAAAAGGAAAAAAGCCTTCCTTATAACAAAAACATACCTACTATTCTCAGAAAGCCTTTGTAGATGCTAGTATAGTATACGGAATTTACACTAACATTTAGAAACATGAACCATCATCTATCAATCCATCCGTACAATCTGAGATTCGGAATTTAGTACGTTTATTATTGTGGTTGTAGTTTTTAATGCATCCCAATACTTACAAACACGGACTAAGGCGCAAAAAACCTCAATGCTTTGTACCTCTAAATTACGGTAGTAAACCCGCTGTTTAAATTTATACTTCTAAGGCAGTAACAATAAATGTAAATGTATAGAAAAATGTGTTTTGACACACTTCGTGACATCGGGATCTCACAATTTTGTCCAATGGTGTTAAGATTAACCGAGGTGTGGCGAATGCAGTTATTTTATTAATTCCACAATATATCAAAAACTCCAATCGGGTTTATTGATTGAGAGATGAAATGCTCATCTTTGATTTTACATGCAACCTATTTTGTATATTTGAACAACCAGTTTGTCATTGATTCCACACGACAATAGTTGTTTTATGATGCATTATTTTCACATTTTCAAAAGGCAAATGTCCCAAACAGCCTGTTTTTAATGTCTCCCTCCTCCAATACAACTGAGTCAAATGATCAGCTCATCAGCCAGCATTGCAGAAGCCTGATAACAATCCTGATTATTTGATTCAGATGTATTGGAGGGAAACAAGCCAGATAGTTGACTAGACTTGGGGCACCCCTGGGATAGCGAGTGCATACACAGTAACACTACTGCCATAAACTTAACGACTGATCACTTAAACTGCCTGAAGGCATCAGAGGTCCAGGAAAATGGAGAAATGTCAATTTCTCTTGAGTGTATTCCTGTAATGTCCAAACTGCAAAGGTTAAGTGACCATTTCAAGAACGTTAGAAAGAAAACTGCATTGTTTTATTGCTGTTTGCAGCATACATCCAACACCCATAAGCAGCTACACAAAGCATTGACATAAATCGTGTCTCAACAGAACAGTTTAAAAATTAGCATTCTTATTCTTTACATATAATACAGTTTTCACACGTTAATAAATATCAGTACAATCATGTCACACTTATCACACTCACAATCTACACTCCAAAGAAATGTGTAACTTTGTTTAAACTTATAGCACATATATGTGTGCTTTATGTGCTGTAAAAGTTTTTTTTTTTTTTTTTAACATGTTCAATTTAAAGTCACCTGTCACTGGTGTTCCAATTTGATGCAAAATATTCACAGCATCAGCATTTGCATGACTCCAGAACCTCAAATTAAATATATTTAGAAACCTTTAAAAAAACTAAAAGTAAAAACTTTACATCCATTGAAGCACAAACCTAGCCAAAAAGTAGAGTAAAAACAAAAAAGGCCTCTGTATGTATGAACACTGTCACTTACTGGAGTGTTTGTGTGAATTACCTGACTCGTATATTACTGTAGGAGACACAAAATACAAGACATGATATGGACAAGTATTTGTAAACATGAGCAATCAGTTTTGACAAACAGTGAATTTCATATTAAGATGTGGGCCCTTCACCGTTGATCACGTTGAAACACTTTAGTGTTTTCCCTTGACATTTTATTAGGTACATATGAATAAATGTCAATTTTCATTTGAAGATGTGAAGCCTACCTTTGGCCTGTTACTTTCTGTCTAGGGCACTCCGGTGCGGTTGTGCTAGCTGCTAATCTCGTGTTGGTCGCCAATTTTCACAAAAAACGAAACATGTTGAAGTCACGATTTTCATCTGAAGATGTGAAGTCGACCTTTGGGGCTGTTACTTTCTGTCTAGAATGTACAGTAGGCTGTTGGGTGCGAGTGGCTCGTGCACAAGCACAACATGACATAATGCGCTCTCTCGGGTGTGAAAGCAAAGTAATAATGTTTGATAAAAGATCATGAATATAAGTAAAGGCCAATTTTGATGGACTCTTAGTGTGGACTCACAAAACACAATGCTAAAAAGGAGAAACTTTCTTTTTCTCTGTGGTTCATTAGGAAAATGAAGTGAAGAGGAAGGCAGCTTGAGAAACCTTCCTTTTTTTCTCTCCAAATCTTGTTAAAGACAGGAGGACGATCTTGATCTGCTGTAAAATGATACTGCATCTACACAACTTATTTACAAAACGCAATTTTTTACATTTCCTTTACATCGGCAGGACCCGACTGCAGTATTCCCTTTCGTTCAGTCCGGATCAAACAAGTCGTTAAACATGCTCCCAAAGGTGCCAGCACTTCAAGGCTGTAGTGATAAATTGCCAAGGTACAGTGCTGTCTTTCTACCCGCGTTGGCAGTCCAAACCTGAAAAGTGATGAACTGGAACTGCCTGTTGGCTGAGGGGCGTGTAAACGCTGCAGGGTGCTTCAACCGATCTCAGCAGCAGCCAAGTGTGTTTGTTGGGAATCTTCACACATTCATCGCTGCAGGTGTGACAGACAGAATTCTGAGGAACTGCCTTTTTCCATGTTGGCTGCAATATGCTGATCAAAGACGGCAGAGACCCTGGAGCTCATTTCAACCTTAGACCTGTTGGAGCAATTAGTTCCCTCTTGTTAAACCCAATTAAGGTTGAAGCCTTTGGAGAGCATGACAGCCTCCAGGTCCTTGTCTTCCTCCTTCTCTCGAAGTCTCTGCTCATCCAGGAGTGCCACCAGGGCATCCCGCTGCTCCACAACATCCAGCATCTCATTTAAGATCTGCTTTTCCAGGGCAAGCTCAGTCTCAGTCTTCAGGTGGTCTGAAAAAGACAAAACACACATTGGCCAACAGGAACAGCTGGACTTTTTTTTTCTTCTTTTTAATCTGCATTTACAAAGATAACAAGCAATGCATGGTTGTTGACGCCCCAACTATGCTACTTGGCAGGGCAATGCTTCTCAACACCCACACTTTTCCCAGTGAAAGGGTTCAACACCCACCCACCATAATAGCACAAAGACTTTTACACCATTTGCTCCTTGAATGCATACATGTCAACCCATAAGGTTTGTCCGTATTTCTTACGGATTTTTAAGTGTTGCAAAACCATACGGGCATATTTGGAAATGAATACGGATTTAACTGTTTTCATGAAAATAATAATATTAGTATATATTGCTTACCCTTTTTAAATTTATTTAGTATTTACTGTCGGCTACGTGCTACACGTTTGCATAAGCTCGATTTAAACAACAACCGGTCACAAAATCTCGTCTATCGCGCGAGACTTCTAACAGTTTCCTGACATGCGCAGTTAAGAAATTTGTGTTAGCGCGAAAATTGCGAGTCGTTCGCAGTGGTTGAGAAAATGGGGGACAGGCCGGCCAAAAAAACAAGATACACCGGACGTTTTCGTTCGGAATGGACGGATTTATTTAAGGTAATTGGTCCGTCAAAACTTGGAGAAGAGTATGCATCATGTTCGCTTTGTTCACGGGACATTAAGGTTGCGGCATCTGGCATTTACGATGTCAAAGAACATTTGAAATCAAAGTTGCACGAGAGAAATGTGAAGCAACAAAAAAGTCAACCGTCCCTGTGATATTTAGAAATCTGTTTTTTCTTTGTGCAATAAAATGTCATTTGGAACAAGATACTGTCAATGTCTTCATATAAGAAAGAAAGTAAGGTAAGATTAATGTTATTGCATGAAACAGCTTTAGTATTGATAAAACTGACATAAGGATTTTTATGGGAAAATAAGGATTTTATGGGTTTGTAATACAGGTGGGACCAAATTAGGGTTGACATGTATGTGAATGATGACATTTATTTTAAAGTTATTACAAGTAGTGGCACCCAAGTCCATCACTTTCAACCTTCCCCGTGTTATGGCAAAGGTACACACACACAATGAAATCAACATCTTTGCAACAGTTAAGGTAATCAGCCACAAACTCACCATCCACAGCCATTCGCTCCCTTAGTTCCTGCTGCAGTCGACTCTGACGGTCCTCGAGCTCCAATTCTCTGGCACTTAAAATAAAAAAAATGAAGAGAACAACTTTCATTAATAAATTCTGTAGCTTTGGACTGTCAGCCTTCCTACTTAAATAGCCAAATTAAAATATGGTACCTTTTCTTTCCTTTTAGATTGATACAATCAGGTGCAACGGGATAAAACAAATTTGGCCATATCTCCAGCCTCATATGGTTTTATGATATTCCTTCAATAAAATAAATGAAATCAAATGTGGTTATGAAATTCGATTTATATCTGAGGACTTTGCATCAAGAGGTTGGACGCAATAGCAGTTCAGTGCTTGCAAAAGGTCACTTTGACAGTGCTCAGGAAAAGATTAGCTAGAACAGGGGTGTCAAACATACGGCCCGCGGGCTGGATCTGGCCTGCAATGGGGTTTAATCCGGCCCGCGAGATGATTTTGTGAAAAAAAAATTAGTAGTCAGACCAATTAATCATCTTGCAATAATCAAAACATGTATTCATAATTTCACAAGCAATCCCAGATGAGCAATGCAACTTGTACATGGAATTGCCCTATTATTATTTTACACACCACCTAAAGTTACGGTTTGACTTTTTTCCCCTCACAAGGAAAAGTGATTTTACACTCAAATGTTACCATTTCAACAAAATCATCTGACAATACATTAACATATTTTGACGATTATAAGGCGCACTTTAACTCATTCACTCCCAGCCATTTTCACAGAAGCAATCCCCTTCGCTCCCGGCTGGTTTACTGGATTTTGACTGATTTTTCAAGGCCCACAGAATATTGTGTTCTATTGCTATAAAAAAAAAAAAAAAACTTGAAACATATCAAAAGAAAGAGTCTCCTCTTTCATCAGGAAAAAAATTACATTTCTATCGGTTTGAAATAGAACGTGTGTGTGTGTGTGTATATATATATATATATATATACATACACATACGTTCTATTTTGTTTTTGGGAGCAAATGAGTTAAAGTCTTAAATTTTCTCAAAAATCAAAGGTGCACCTAATAGTGAGGTGCGCATTGTGTGTGGACAGAGGTCCAAAATCTGACTGGCTGTTTGGGTGGATTTCCCGTCAACACATTTCTTATATACATGAAAGGCGGATCTGGCCGAGGATAGACATGATGAGAGCGCGAAAAAGTCAATTTGGGTGCGAGTTCTCCAGCAGCCCCTCCTCACCTCCTGCCCTCCCTCCCGCTCTGCCTCTCGTGACTTGTTGCGTTCAAACTTATGCCATGGCGCTAAAGCATGCATGTTCAGTGAGCATATGTCCTCCTTTTTTCTTCGCCTTGCGTGTGTGTTAAACACTGAAATAGCACCAAAATGACGGTACATTATAGTCTTGACATCCACGACAATCATGTTTCAGGCCGCCTATGGCCAAATCAAGTGGCTGTGACAACGTAAGAGGACGGGATAAGTAAACGTGGCTGCAGATTAGTGTTGCACGTGATACCTGTACCAGTACCGTACCTCGATGTTTTGGCGTCAAAAACGGCTCGGTATCATTTTTTCTTAGTATTGGTACTTAAAAAAATTAATATGAGACAGCTCGCCAACTCACGCATGGCCGCCTGTCTACCGATATGTGGAAAGCGTCTTAAGCGACACGCCTCTTTCAGCGTGTGTGCGAGAGGGCGCAGGAAGATGGCTACACGCACTAAAGCGCTTGCTGGCCGTCTACTCTTCGTTGAGAAGTATGACGCGCTAATTAAGGCTCCACGGGAGCGCGCAAGCAGAGTGGAAGCCACGCGACAGCATTGGGATTTTTTTTCAATTTTCAGTTATAGAAACGTTTTGTAACATGAGCAAATGTTTTTTTGCGGCAAAGCAGAAGAAAAAGCAGCAATCATTCCTGCAGTGGACTCAAGGCGCGTTCAAAGAACAGGCACAGTAGGAAATCACAGTCATTAATAGAAAAAGCTCAGACGACTGACAGAGCAACAGACACAGGTTGTGACGCATTTTTGACACTTCCCTTCAAAAATAAGTATAGTGTGAATTATTTTGTTCCCAGTTTGTAGTATTTGATTAAGCATTGGACTAATTGGGAGCGGAATGGAGAAGAGCAGAGGCATGCACGCACACTCAAGCAATGTTACATTGAGTCATTGGAGTGCCACTGTATTGCCAATATTTAAAACGGATGACATCAAATGCAAATACAGTACTTCAAGAATATGGCAAGCAATGTGAAAGCATATACAGTATAAGCATAAATATATACAGTATGTACATAAATTAACATGTATACATCCCAATAGTTTGGAATTAATAATAAATAAAAATAATTTAAAGATCTTTTGTCAAGTTTTAATTTTGCTGCTTTTGCTGATGTTTTAGAGTTTTGTCGAGGTACCGTTTCAGTACCGGTATTGAGGTATTTTATGCAGGTATAGTATCAAAGTCAAAATTTTGGTATCGTGACAACACTACTGCAGATGCTGTGGATGCCGAGCCATGAAAAAAAATGGCCATGGTATGGATGAGACAACTAGTAAGCTGTAGTAAAACAGAGTTTGAACGCCACAAAACATGACAGTATGTAAAGCCTATACGAAGAAGAAAATGGCTGAAATTCCATGTCACTTTATGTTTTGGGACATAATGTAAACCTAGCATTAAAAAAATCAGAACATGGACTTTATCAAGTCAGTGTTTTCAAGAGAAAAGTCTATCACTTACAATATCATGAGTTCAGATTCATAGCGAACGAGGGCATTCTTCTCCTGCACCAGCTTGAACCACTCTTGCATTAGTTTGGGATCGTCCTTCTTGCCCATGCCTGGAGAAAAGAGTTGGCAGAGTATAGCAGTGAGAGGCGAGACATCAGACAGGACACACAAAGACACGGAAGGATCGACACTGAATGCATTCACAGCCAAGGCGGGATATGTCCTTGTTGAGGGATGGTGAGGTGGAAGGATGGACTCAATGCCAATGTGATTGGTTGGTCCATACTTCCTGGAGTCACATAAAGATGAGGAGGTTTTGACTTCAGGGAGGCGTGCATACAAACAACTCTCAAACACGCATACATACACACTTTAAGTGGGGAGTAAAAAAAAAAAAAAAATCTGTTGTGAAGATCCATTTGTTTAACACAGATCACACTGTGTGTGGCGGTAGATGTTCTTTTGGGGTAACTATTATTTAGCCTCTTCAAGGTTCATTAGAGTACAAAGTAATGAGGCATGTGTGGGTGTGTTTGGGGGACGACAAAAAAATATAAATAAATAAAAAATAAATAAAACGACAGCAGCAAAAACACTGGACCAAAGCAAAGAAAAAAAAAAAAGATCAATAAAATGACTTAATCCTTTCCTGCCCAGCTAATGACCCGCCAGCAGAAATTAAATCATTCAAGTCCAATTAAAGCGTATGAGGAAACACAATTTCTGAACTTTAAATTGCCTTTCCTTCAGAATTTCTGTGAATGCCGGGGATATGCTTGGCCAAGCAAAAAATAAATAAAAAATACAGGAATTGAGAACTAACAATGTTTGATATTATAACATTTCAAAGCAGTTCTCAGATATCATACACCCATTTTGTGAGCACTGTGTATATAGACAGCAGAATTTACAATTTACTTAACTCATCTCAACTTTATTTATAAATACCTTATTTTAGGGTTAGGGTTAGGGTTATCATTGCTATTCTCACCTTGATCTCATCTTTCAGCCAAATATCTTCAAACTGTCAGGAATTTGGGTCGAACAGATTTAATGTCAATTTGCTTTCAGTTTGCTATTACATTTGGTTGTAACAGATAAATAATTTTTAAAATTGCCATATTGTTTTTTTTCAAATGAACAAATTCAAATAAAATGTATTTAATTATAGCCCAGTGGTCAGATTCTCAGTGCACTTTTAGGTCGAGCAAGAAAGAAGTCGGTTATGTGTTACGTATGTTTGCAGAGCTTCAGATTTTCTCCATAGCACGCTAAGAAATAACTGCTGCTTGACAACAGCTGGTGAATCCAAGCGGTTTATTTTCAACATTTTTCAATACTTAAGACGGAGTTCTTGGAATGGGAGCAGGGGCATGTTATAGATAGGGTACAAGGGATAACTCAAGACAAGGGGCTTTTTATTTATTTATTAATACCCCCTATTTATGATTTGTTTTTTCCTCAACATATTTCCTTCCACCATCTCCACCAGCCCTCAGCACAAGGTTCCAAACACAGGAGAGCCCTCATTGCAAGGGAACGCAAAAGTAAGGCATAAATCAATCAGGTCACACACAAAACCAAAGCTTGTGTCGTCACACACTTCACAGTTTGAAACCCAGGCAAAATCTCCATTGGCAGGTGTTAGCTACAAGAGCAAACCAGATGATTCATTCATTTTTAAAACTTGGGCTCCAATATTTATAACACATCTTCACACCATGCAAGGTTCACACTCCTGAATCTTTAACTTTGCCTGCAAGCTACAGTTGCAATTGGGGGGGTCGTCAATTTGCTTTATTGTGATTTTTTTGGGGGGATACGTAACACTTACTGCTGATCTTAAAATGGCAAAGTTCAGTCACTAGGATGAACTATTCAACTTGATGGATTTGCAAACAAAACATGCAGCTGGTTAAAAACAAAACAAAACAAAACATTGCAGCAAAGTAGTTTCTCCTTTAAATTGATATTGTGGGAAATCTACTGAACTGGAAGTAAAACAAAACAAAACAAAGGGGGATAAGGCCAAAAAGATGATGGAGGGTTCAAGGAAATAGCCCAGTTCTGGAGAACCCCTGTGGTTGTCATGGTAACCTGCCACACCCGACAAGCAGAGGCGGCGAGGTCACGTTACCTTCAGGGGAACAGCAGAGGCAGAAGGGGAGAGGTCTCCGACGGTGCATCCCCACAAAGGGCTCAACTTCCACAAGACAGGGGGAAAGGGAGCGAGGGACTAACACAGACAGGGACATGGATGCAGAATAGAGAAGGGATGGTGGAAATGATACAGAAGAAAAGCAGAGATGTTACAGCGAGAAACAGTAGAGGACACAGGGTGTGGGAGGGTGAGGGGACACGGTGGGATGAGAAAGAGAAAAACATGGAGGAGAAAATCAAAGGAGGGCAGGAACAGTGAGATAGGAAGAAGACAAATCACCTGGGAGAAGGTGGGAGTGATCATCTTTGTGGTATGAGGGATGAATAAAGTAGGAGTACAAATAAGAAAACCTGGAAGAAAAAGCTTTCCTGATAATGCACTGGCAGTGCTACTGCTTTCTATATGCTTCCATTAGACCATCCCGTTCTTCATTTGAGGATACCATGGAATAAAAAGCTTAATAGGTTAAATTTACAATTCGAATGTCTTGGCAGTGTAAAGAGAAATGGACTCATTTATCTTCAGCTTGGAATCAGACCCCTTCAAAATGTGCATACAAATCAGATACCTGATAATGTGTCTGTAACCCAAAGATCCGATATAAACAATCAATGCAAGCTTAATCACTGCAATAAACCGAACACTGATGATGATGATGATATACCTTGTCTGCACAAACAACACTTAAAAATAAACATGTCCATCTAAACAACAGTGAAAATAACGCGCATTAAATATGTTCTAAATATGGTACGGGTGTGTTCATCAATATATAAGCAATAAATAATAATTATTTATATATATATATATATATATATATATATATATATATATATTAGTGCTGCTCAAAAGTCTGTGAACCCTGCAGGCATGGTTAGATTTTTTTGTATAAAATACTAAAATAACCTTATTAAATGTTTAGTCATACCCCAATCTACAATGCTGACATTGAAAATAATGGACTTGAACAAAAAGAATGATAATATTGTCATTCATTCTTGAACAAAAGTTGTTGATTTAAGAAAAAAACAGATTTCATGAGTGCTAAAGTATGTGAACCTCTCACTTAATCTGATGACACTGAGTGGAGAAATGTAGAGGTTACCCCATTCAAATCCTTAGGGTGGAAAATTCAGCGCAGGGCAACTAAAGAGCATGTATGCATTATTGATGCTTGTATAAAGAAAATAAGATCAGGCATCTCAAAAGAAAATAACTTTGGTAAAAGTAGAACACTATTTCTATTCTTAACATATCTGACATTTGTGGTATTGTTAGTTTAGGCCTCATAATGATTAGATAGTTAGCTTGAGCTAAGCTGTAGTGTAGCTGTGACCAGTCCTGGCTCAGCATCTTCCTATCTCTATCTGTACTCTGGCACATATTCAGTAGGTACTAGTTGAAACCGGTTAAAACATCAGGTCACACATTGTCACATGGGCTTGGCCGAACTGTCCACCAAGACAAGGCAGGGTTGCATTTGCCTGCAGTGTGAATGTAGCCTTAGTAGAAACCATGTTGGACAGATTAGAACTTCCACAACCAGCAGAAAGGCCCCACAGCTGTGTACTCCATTTTATGGCATCCAGTAAATAGTTCAACTGAGAATCTGCAGTCTTCTGGTTGTTACTAGTACAGCGACCATTAAAAGAATAAAAAAGAATCACATAAGATAAAAAGAATCAACGAATGTTCCCATCAGAACTTTACAGTACCTAAGTGTAAATTGTCATACAGTACTTTTGTCATGGAATAAATCATGTAACTGCTCCAAAAGGAGACCGTATGCTACAGCGTTACTATTCTATTTGTTGAAATTTCGATTCTTGACTGCAACATAAATGTGAACATTGGTACTATTTCTTCAACTCAACTTTATAAAGCATTTTAAAACAACAATCGCTGCATACACAATGAGATGCTTTAGTGGAAGTTTATATCAGAGTTGCCAGAACTATAAAGTAGTGAGTACAGATGTGAAAATTTGCTTAAGTATTTTAACATAACAAGCACGCGATTATTCATGTACTACTGTTTACTTGCGTGTTGTCACTGCCATTTGTGGAGTAAACACAGTTATATTGGATAAGTGTCACTTTAAATGAACATGTAAATAGACAATCAAAACATTTGGAAATTGTCGTTAAATCAGAATTGGGCACGGGGCCGGCAGTGTATATCAACCCTTAAAGTCAATAATGCAGATTTACCCATGCTGTTTAAGCTTTTACTGATCATTAATTCCAACTGCTTCTTCTCCCAAGATGCCACAGGCTCCATTTATTGACACTACTAAAATGTATTTTAAACTCCCGTCTTAGTTTGATGCTTGTTTGGTGATTCTTGCAATGCAATTAAGATGTGTGTGTTCAATATGAATGCCGCAATTGGATTAGAGTGGTTGACAGAATCCTCCCAAAGCACAGGTTAATATAAAAGTACAAATGAAGTAACCAACACTGTACTCCTTCACTACTTGAAATGGATTTGCTTGACTTTTCCCAATGTGCAGTTTGACATTAGAGGGTTACGAAGAAGAGATTCTTTGAGAACATCTTAAGTCTGAGCTGAAGATGTTACTCATTAACATTAACATCACAATTGTCAATATGTACATTGCCTAATAAAGCAAATCTAATGTAATTATGATACTCATTCCTTAACAGGATACTGGATTCATCTTGTCCATATATCAGACTTATGTTAGGTACAAAAATTCTAAACAACTGGATGCAGCAAGATAAACATGAAACTCAAAAGTGCTGAATTATGAATTCAAAGTTATCAAGAGAAGCTGAGAGTACAGGCCAGAGTCAAGAAAAGAAAACAAAAGAAAAAAGCCCAATGAGAGAGATACACTATCAGGAATTCTCCAAATAACAAGGCAGACAGCACACATGGAAGAACACCTAGATTCCCTTTGCACATCCTCCATGTAAAAATAATACAGTTGGTAACTCACACTACAGCAGTCATAAAATCCACTTATAACCACAGCCACAACAACAGATCCAATACAACAGCTATTAAACAAACTTAATTTTTTCACAGTGCTTATATTACTCAGTTTAATTATTATTTTTTTTTTTAAACATGAATTTAATTAGTTACCAATAGAGGATTTGCATGTAGATTGTAGACAATTTACTACTACAAAACTACAATCACTGCAGCAAACATTCTAGACCAGTGGTCCCCAACCACCAGGCCGCGGCCCAGTACCGGGCCGTGGGCCTCTTTGGGCCGGGCCACGGCAGGCCGCACAGTTGAAAGAATAAAAATCTTACTATACTTTCGGTTAATTGATTAGCCGAGTGACTCAGACTCTTGACGCCTGTCAAGATGCTAATGATCTCAGTTGCGTAGCGCTGATGCTAATCGACAAGTTAGCAAAATGAGTAAAAAAAACAAACATATTTGGAAAGTTTCTTTGCAACGGAGAAAAGGCCCAGTGATGAGACAACACAGGAGCCTTTGACCAAAAAGGAAAAGAAAGGTGCATGGACTTACAGCTACAGATGATTCCCACGCATGATGGCCCGTTCTGCGGCAAGCGGCTCTTAATTTAGCGCTATGGTGAGTGAGTTACTCATGTTGGCGGCGCCAACATATCATGCCCTCCTTAAATCTATCTTTTAATGTGCCAACTTGGCGCATTTAAGGAGGGTGCTGCTAACATAGTTATATAAAAATGTGGCTTCACATTTATTGTTATATCTACAAAATAACCCAGTTTTTGTGTTGCTTGTATCATTCATAAACATTAGCATAGTGACCTCACCATATTTAAGCGTTGTTACCCTTGCTATGGCGTTTGTGCTGCTAGTACAGGTACCTAAAAATACATAGTGGATTTGCGTTTGTTTTTGTAGCCTTTTATTAATCAGCCGCTGAACATGCAAGTGCACCCAGCCCGTACAACCCCCCCGCCCCCCCAACCCAACGGATACCTGGTCCGCAAAAGCTGTAGACTTGTATAAACTGTTCCGTGGTGGTAAAAAGTTTGGGGACCACTGTTCTAGATGATCCATCTGAGAAGTTGAGGCAAAATTGAGCATTACCACCTTTGTAAAAAGCAAACCATTTATTTTTATTTTTTTACACAGCTTTTGTATAGGAACCCAGTGAATTGTGAAACTGTACGGAAGTTTGTAGAAAGTGAGTCTATGGAGGAAGTCATTCTGCTAAGTGAGTTTATCGTTATGTCCAAAACCCCAAGCAATTCCTGTCATGGGTGAGGAAAAACAAGCTACAAACATGAGCCAAGTCATGAGCCTCTGAAAAATGTGCTCATGCAGACAGACACATGCAGGGCCTTTCCAAATAAAAACGTCACAGTGTGGATTCAAGGACCGATAACTTACCTCATATTCAAAAGACTGCATTTAAAATGACAAGCCCAAAAGGGTAACTACAGACTAATCACACTTTAGTAAAGACTAGCTAGAGGTCAAGGGGTTGCTTTAATGTTAGCACACACTGCGTAGAAATGCTGGGGGAACAACAACTGAGCAGGTATGAGAGAAATTCAGGGAAGACTGATGGGACACAACTACAGCAGATAAGAGAAGCTTGGCTTATTAGGAATGGTAACAAGTTATTATTTACACTGGGGGACATAGTTAATGGGACAAACAACACATTTGCTTCTAATGGGAAGACATAAGCTACGTTCTGAATATTTCCCCATCCCTGCACACAATGGTATCATCGTTATGTGCTATTCACTGTTTATTTCTCATTCAGTATATTAGCAAGGTTACAAATTAGGTTACACTTGTCAGAACCAAAGTATATATAAAGTTTAGCTTGTTGGGAATGGTTTTACAGACTTGTTGTTTACATGAAGAAAGAATGTGCCTATTACAGAGAGCATGAAAATGAGGAGCGAAAACAAGACCCAGCCTTATTTTGAGATTCTCATTTGTTTCAGAACGGCTTTATACAGGTAATCCACTGACAGGATTTTGTGGCTTAGTGTGGTCTTTTCATCGATTTAAAATTAATATAATGACGGTCATACCTACAATAGCCGATTTTCCGATTCACATCTTAGTCGTTTTGCTGGTGCTTAAGTCTTACATTAATTAATGTGAGCATAAATTGAGTTTTTGTTTTGTTTGGTTGTTACTGTAACTCAACTACTGTTAACTTCTGCATCTTTCTTATTGTGGTTGTAGTTCAGAATTACACTGCATCTTATTTAGACACGAGACGGGTAAAATATTAGCAACAGCTCTGCGATTTATGCTGTATGATGTGCTGTACCACTGCAACCTAAACTACTATTAATGTAGACCAGGGGTTCTCAATAAGTCGACTGCAACAACGAACCAGTGGATTGTAAAGGTAGTATTGGTAGATCGCATGACATCGCATGACAAAGAAAAAATCTAAATCAAAATACGGGTTCAAGTAAGATGCCAAGCCATGTTGGCGGCCCAGAATTTTAGCTCACTGGTATTACTACTTTGTGCTCCGAAACCGGGCGGCGGGGGATTGATCCCTTAGCGGACCAACCCACAAGCAACCCCAGTCAATGTTGGCTGCTTGAAAAGTAAATCTTATGGCAAAAAGGCACTCCCCTGATGTAGACTACACATCATGCAAAAAACCATCCATCATTGATAGGTTTATAGAAAATCAGAGTCAATATTATTGGTCTGATCTACTACTGGTGTGGAGAAGGCCAGAGGATACGGACAAGTGGAATGGAGGAGGCTTTGTAATGACGCTAAGACCAATCAGCCAGCCAGCCAGCCAATGGAGGTAGATGGGTACAAAGCTCCAAGTAAAACAAAAGGTAGTGTGGGGAGAGATTCAGTTAGCCATTAGGTTAGTCTATAAGCGACAGATTGCAAATACATACCGCCCAGATGTAAGTCCAGGATTTCACTGTAATTAGAATCTCCCCAATAGTCTACAATGACAGGGATATATTAGACATATGAGTTA
The DNA here is from genome assembly GCF_051991255.1 of Vanacampus margaritifer. NCBI lineage: Eukaryota > Metazoa > Chordata > Actinopteri > Syngnathiformes > Syngnathidae > Vanacampus > Vanacampus margaritifer. Next base: position 24,397,902 of record NC_135437.1, on the reverse strand, counting down.
TTTCACACTGCCCCACACTGGGCACACGAGCAATCCTCCTAAAATGAGAATGCATGCACACACATAGGTACACTTCAACCTGCAGGGACACTCAGAGATATCCTTCTGTACTCAACACGGTGCCCAGAACAAACAGCTTGTGAGCGTGAGCACATGACAGTTATCTAAATAATCAAACTGCTCAGTCAGAACTGACTCTGTCGGTTGTATTTGGAGTTTTAGGGCTAGTTTGTGTCATCCAATCAAACAAGATTATTTCACCCAGCCAAGTATGGATGATTCATTTTATAATGTAATGATTGAATACTGGATTATTTCTCACCAAAAGAGCATCTGGCTCTCAAATGGGATCTTTGAGTACAACATGTAAAAGGCTGCATAAGTACAGAAGTATTGGGACAGACCTCATGGATAGCAAGGTTTGGGTGAGACCTCCTTAGTTCCCTGCGACTCATTTTCAATTCATTTTGCCAAGATATTTTCCAACTCAGGAAGGCTTATTTCTCTTCCAGCATGACTGTGTTGTTGTAGTACACAAGCATGGTCCACATAGCCCAATGCATCTGTTTATATTCAACATTCACCACAAAATCTAGATTGCAGTAACACATTACATTATAATGCAAAGGATACAGCACTTGGCTGCACTAAACAAATTTTTGCAGTAAATATATGGCCTATAATTCTGTAAACCAATCTTGAATTTTATTTCTCAGATCAGAATCCTGGAAACCGTCCTTGCTGGGTGACCTTGAAGGAGACATGCACACACACACAACCACAAATCGTTGTCGGGACACACATTCGCCTGAGTGCATGCGGCTCTTGACATGTTACAGACAAATTACAATGTTCAAAGATGGAGAACTGTCGCAGTGTGTCACCACAGATGGAGCCTATTAACAGTGTCACATTCATATGAAGAGAAACTTTAGTGAATCTAATACCTGATCTTCTTTTGTGTTGTTTGGGTAATGTATATGTACCTTTGTACATTCCTTTAAGAAAGTAGAGTGGCAAACGTTACAGCAGAAAAACAAGTGGTTGTACGGAACGTAAATTCACTTGGCTACTTAAATAATAAAAATAAATATACCTTCTATTCAATGGCTATACAGTACTGTGCAAAACCTTTAGTCCACCATTAGATTTGCATATTAAGCAACCCTTTAATGCCACTCACTAACCCGCCAGGTAGAAACTGTTAATAAAACTAAACGAGCATCATCTTTGTGTTTGCTTGTCCTTGTATCCGTTACGCAACACGCTATTCATGGAGGTCAATGAACAGACAGGAGATGCCATTATGATTCTGGGAGGTGGACGGGTTGCGTCGATGCTAGGGGCTCACTCCTGTATTTGTACCTTTATTCAATTGTCGTCAATTTATTTTCTCCCTTGTCCCACACATGTACAAAGTTTTGTATAAACAGGTTTGGTTTTCACATATTCATGTTTAATTTATCTGTCCAGTTTTGCTGGTTCATAATGTCAAATTGAATGAAACAAAAAAGATTGTGCTCGTGGTGGCCCAAGACTTTTGCACAGTATCGTAAATGCATGCACCTGATTGTTATAAGCTTTTACTGCAATGGATAGCCATCACAATGAATCAGCTTGGAATATACATGACAACCCTATAATAGAGGACCGTCGTAACGCACTCCCATAACCTGTAAAACCTGTAAATAACACGGTCCTTTTAATGTTCAGGAAACTGCACTACATAATGAACAGTGGGGCTGATTCACAAATAAGTTGTTTATGCAATCTGTAATGGCCCCTTATCAAAGAATGTTTGTTTCTTAAGAGAAGCTACATTTAATTGCCCTTGCTGCATAGAAAATGAAATGCTTGAACAAGATCTAAATGATCTCACAGGAACAACTCTTTTGTTTTTCAAATCTAGTTTACATCACAGACTTCATCAATATACTATTTATTATTGCATTTGGTAGCGAGAGAAATAGCTGAGTTTCAAATGAACATTAAATTATGACGAGACATGCTCTCACCGGGGAGGGGAGCCGTCAAGCAGTTGCAATAAAAACAAACTATAACACTGCCGTGTTTGACGGTCACAAAATTCCTGGAACATACATTTGATATGGAAGCAGTAAGATTTCTGAGCTACTATGGCACATGTAGTTAAAGAAAGAAAGAAGGAAAGAGCAGTTGAATGAATGTGTACCTGCTTCTCCTCGCAATGCCTTTTCCACAGCTACGCCTCTCTCCTCTAGCTGCCTCTGCTTCTCCTCCACCTGTTCCAACTGCCTTTGGATAATCTATTTTAAAAAAACAACAACACTTTTTTCACCAAAAGCCAACAAAAGTGGGTCAACATACAATCAAATAAATCTTTAAAAGTTCATACAATATTAACAGTTCCCTCTTCTAATACAGTGTTTCCCCATTTACATATACGGTATTGTTGATAGAAACTAATTTCAAGTTACTTTGTATGGCATCACACAAAAATAAAACATTCTATTTTTGGGAATTTGTAAAAAGCTTATATTTCATCCTATGTGGTCAACAATGCATTTCCCAAATAGTGCTTGTCAGCGGGATGCATAGCAAGGAGCCTGCTAACAACATTGGTCACTGTGCCAAACCACTACTGGATGCATTATTATCAGATCAGTACATGAAAAGGTTTTACCATCTCTTATTCAGTTATTGTTGTCAAAACTTCACTAGCGAACAGTCAAAAGCATGAAGAATAATTAGGTAAATACTGCAGCATACATGAAGCCAAATGAACTGCATATGAGAGCTGCCCTGTATTTTCATAAATTTTGTCAAATTCAGAGTAAATAAGTAGTTGTAAAATGCATACGCTCAATCTGAGAACCAAGAACCTTTACTTTGAAAGTTCTCCCCGGCTTCAGCATTGATGCAACTTTAATCAGTGTCATGTGGTAGCTGGAGAAAAACAAGGGGCTCTTTGGTGCACTGCTAAGAGCTGCTGACTCGGCGGCCTGGGAGGAATATTGCAGATGTGTTGCACAAACCACTAGAGTGAATTCCTTTACCAAGGGATACAGCAGTTCTCAGTGCACATGATCAGAAGAGACGCTGGTCGTGCTAAAACATTGCATTTTAAATTCACTGACATACACAACATAAATAATTTGGATTCAGTTTGACCCCTTGCTGAATTCTTAAACTATGCACTGAAAACAGTTCCATAAAAACTAGTACGCCACCAATCCCAGAGGAATTTATACAGCTATAGAAAAGGTAGATTATTAATATAGATGCATATCTGTCACTAAAAATTTGATTTTGTGATAGAAATAGTGGGAAATATTACATTCTTACAAATCAATAACACAACATGATCATAATTCCATTTTGTAGTAAGACTTTTAAATTGGGATATTAACCTGGGCCCGGTGTAACCTCTTGAGTTCTTCCTGCTTAGCTTGTCGTCGAGCAGCTTTCTGGACTCGGCGTGTCAACTTGGCATTGAGCTCTTCTTCTGTGTAGGTTTTCTAGTGGTATCAAAACAAGGTGTTAGATGATGCATTTGTTAAAACCAAAGAGATGTGCATCTGGCTAACAGCTCTCAAGAACTGACTAACTAAAATTAATTACGTCCAAGACACAATAGTGAACATTGTTGACTAGCACTCAATGTCCGCTGGCTTGGAAAATAAACTAGTCTCTCATATCCTTTAAATCTTTTGTAATATATGCACAAAGGTGCCTTGTGAAGTTAATCTGCAAACAGCACACGAATCAAACGTTCCACAGTGTGCCTCTTTCATAAATATTAAAACATAAATAATCAATGCTGTACATACACAAACCTCGTTGGACCTCTTACAGCATTATTGTACACTAGGAATTTCCCTTTACAATAGGCAATACATTTTGAGACAATACAGGGATGCAGACGTCAAAACAAATTGCTTTGAAGGGCGTTAAAAGCTTGAATGAGGCAAGAGGGAGCGAATAGTACTGATAGGAAATGTTTGTCCAGAATCCAGACTGGAGTAAACGTCATGTTGCAGTGACAGATAGGCAGGTTAATGTCATACCAGCCAGAAAGGGGCAGCCTTTGACATCAACGGATGTCTGGGTGACCTAAAAGTGAAGCGCTGCTGAGAAGTCACGTTTGAACAGCGGTGTGTAAAGTGTGAGCGAGTGGGTGCCGTGATCCCACTTGACATGCATCCAGAAAGGACAGTTAGTTGTAGGCCAGATGCTCAAAGGCATGTATAGAGTAAACTGGAACATGCGCACAGGATCAGGTGTACAGGGGGTGTTATTGATGGTAGTGGATGTGATACTACCTTTGAGGCATATGATCTCTTGAACGCCAGTGCATGAGGGACATAAACAGACTTGGGGAGGACAAAAAAAAAAAAAAAGAGTAATCAAACAAATGATTAAATGGGTTAATGGCTACATTAAATTCGCAAAAAAAAAAAAATGCTTAAAATGATAGTCACATGTACAAATCATAGACAATGTTACTATTTCCCAACAAACAAAAACAAAGTGGGGAAAATGAAATGAATATATTAATATGTTAAGGAATAAAATTAGTCAGAAACACTCATGAATCATATCTAAAATTGTAATGCTGTAAAAGCAAAATTACTAATATATTACAATTTAAATTAAAAAAATATATAAATCAAGCTTCTTTCAATCATCTGAAGATTAGTCAAAATTAGTTGGAAAACAGTACAGCATTTCTGTTCACATAAACTTGAACTTATTTAACTCTTGTGAGAGCAGGCTTATCTAAAGCACTAACACACAAACGAAACACAAGCTAGTTAACACGGCTGGGGACTGGATCGCAAGCAGACAGGCGTGACATGTTTTTGTGTTTGCAGCACAATATTTAAATGTGATTTAATATTCAACAGAAGTAAAAGTCCTTAGCTTCCCCCTTCATTTAACAAAATCACATATAGTATGTCTTAGGGCTGGTAGATTATAGAAAAAAAAAATCACTATTATTTTGATTGCTTTTGAAATCCTGATAAATTAAAATATAGTATAAAAAATATACTGTATTCCTTTGAGTATTGTTATATTACCTCTGTGTGTGTGTTCCCGCAGCTTTTGTGTGAACATTTGTTATTTGAAGGAATATCAATGCTAATCTTCTTTTAGCCCGTCAATAGGATTTTACATTGACTGCTAGCATGAGTTGTTTTAGCTTTATTTAAATATACAATGTGTGCAAAATCCATTTTGTTGTGTTTTGTTTCACAGTAAATACCAATTGCGGTGTCAAACATTAGTGTTTCTCAATCCTGGTCTTCGGGGCCCACTATCCAGCCTGTTTTCCACGTCTCCCTATTCGACACACAGCTGATTCCAATGACAGCTCATCAGCAAGCTCTGGAGGAGCCAGATAACGATCCTCACCTGCATTGGAATTGAGAGCCATGGAAAACAGGCTGGATAGTGTGCCCCGCGGACCAGGGTTGAGAAACACTGCTTTAAAGCATGTTAAAGGAGTGCAGAAGACGCTTGCAGCATATTCATGCCTTCTTAAAAAAAAATAATCAGATTTTTCAGGAAACACAAAAAAATTTAAAATTTGCATCCTGAGATGATTTAGGCAAAATAAAAATATTTGGGTGCTGTCATAATAAAGATCCTGAAAACGTACAATGTGCCATTTGGCACATCAATCTTTTTTTTCTCTATTATAGTTTTATTATTGTAAAAAGCCTAAATAAAACAACTCATGATTAATTTCAATTAATTGCTCAGCCCGAGTATGTGTGGTTGTTTCGAATGTGGAGAGAGTGTCTACATGCCTCTGGCCCTAAACCCAAACGGGTCTATCTACACCACCAGAAGCACACACAGAATAAAGCAGGGGAGACAATGCATTTGAATTTTAGGCATTAACATGGATTTAACATCACAGAATTCTCTTATTAAAAACTGTTTTATAAGCCTACCGGTAATCTGTAGACTTAACACATGGTGTTATGTTACCTTAATGTTTCTAATGTGGATCCATCAATCATTTTTTCGTCAAATTATTCATTTATCAAATGCAAAACACATTTGATTTTGACAATACACGAGTGAGAATCATAATGAATAAATTTTATTAATATTGGGAAAAAACTTTCCATTTTAAATAGGATTTGTAATAGAAAATGTGCTAATATAGTAATAATACACAGTATTTAAACATGTTATTTGCCTAAAATTCATTTTTTAACCTTCTCCTGCAAAATACCTCCTCATTGTCTTTTTCCTTTTCGTAATCAGCCACTTTTTCCCGTTCTCGTTCTTTGAGCTTCTCTTTTACCCTTTTTCTTTCTTTTAACTCCCTCCTTATCTCCTTGTCCATTTTTTCCTCCTTCATTGCTTCCTTTTGCATGCCCGATACTAGGTCAAAGATGTCCGTGTGTCGCTAGAAATGGAAATTATTCACAAGCAAAATGTTTTTTAAAAAAGAAAAATATGCAGTCACTGTGTTAATGATGAATGCTTTTAGTTGCACACCATTGTTTGCTTTTAATTTGGCTTTTGTTGGTGTGCTACTACAGTACTTTCATATAATAAAATTATGTGACTATGAGTAGAAGTGAAATTGAGATGCACTTAGCCTCAATATTTTAGATGACGATACAAGATCATTCCAGTGTATGTTTTTAAAGTGATTGCTGCCACTTGAGAACGCTGGTGTGAAAGATGCAACATTCATAATGACTCACATCTGCCTTTGACTTCTGGGACGATCTCTCCAGAACATCATCACATGACAGGTCTGAATCCTCAGAAAAGCTCAAGTTTCTGCGTGACTTCATATCTGTTACATAAGATAAGCAGAATGAAGTCAAGCACTAAGTCACACATCCTCAACTGAAAGCATTTTTTAGCCTCACAGCATCCATTTTTACCTGCTGACTTTCCAACAGGAGATGCTCTCTTCTTCCCAGAGTCCTGAGTGATAGAGCTAGACGACGGCGTACTGGGACACGACTTGTCATCTTTCTTCTTTTTGTCCTTTTTGTACCCTGAGAAGACAGCCTTCCACAAAGATTTGTGTTTGGGTGGTGTCTCTTCTGCACCTGAGAGCCGGCTACCGTCGTTCTTTGCCTTCTTCTCCTTTTTGTTTTTGCGGGGTGAGAAGAGAGAACTTCGTTTCTTGCTCTTACTTGTGGATGAGCTGTCAGAGGACGCCACGGAGCTGTCCAGACTCCTGTTGCTGCTGAAGAGACGCTCGGGTAGAGTCTCTGCCTTCTTTGATTCCAGAGCTTTTACAGCAGATGTATTTGGAGATACTGCAGACTTTTTACTTTTCCCACACACCTCTGGGGTGACACCCCAGGCTACTTTAGGTGAGGCAACCTCTTCTACGTTGGACTCTTTCATTTTAGTTAGCTGCATGGCCATTGCTTCTTTAAGAGCCTGACTCTTAATGGATTTTTCTCTTGCCCTTATTCTCTCCTCAGCTATCTCTTTGGCTTCTGGAGAGAAGTGAGTGGCCCTTTGCGCCTTAGAGACTGGGTTGACAGGAATAATGGGTTTGCCGTTTTCCATTGCTAAAGCCAGGTGAAAGGGCGGTCTGTCTGCTCTGGCCTTGCTAGTAGGGGGCGTATAAAACTTATTCATGCTGGTCTCAGGCGTTCGCTCATCAAAGTTTTCCTCCTCATCATCAGCAAATGGAATTTCTTCCACTGTCTCCACAAAGGACTTCCTCAGCATCTCTGATCGAGGCTTCTTCTTCTCCCTCATGATAACTAAAGATGTTTCTGCTAGCTCTGCTGGTGGCGACAACACTTTCCTGGGTGCAGGTTTGGGTGCAGATACAGGACTCAGTTGGGTTCGCTGTGCAGGAGCAGGAGTGTTTGTTTTTGGTGGTTCTTTGGCAAGCTCGCATGGAGGTTTTTCTGTCCCGTTGCTCCAAGAGACCTGGTGTTTCTGCTGCCTGAGTACAGCAGGCGATTGATTAATAGGCACAGGTGGTGGTGGACTGGATGGTGGGGTGAGCATGATGGAGTCTGAGGTGGTACAGCTGTCACTGTTTGCCATTTGACTTGTTGCCATACTACCATTTAGGCCCAGACCTGAGCTGCTGCTAAATTCTTTTGTGTCAGGGACATTACGTTTACCATCCACAGGAGCAATTGGTGTAATGACTTGACCTTCAAGAGTGATGTTGAGTCTACGAATCACAGTGCGCCCCGTAAAAGCAGGTTTCTGGTCCTCTGACGCATCCCGAGTCTGTTTCTTGGCAGGGGTGGAGTCTTGTATTGGACTCTTAACACCACTATTCTCCAAAATTTTACTACTGCGGTCTAAAGGAGAAAGCCCAAGACTCTTTCGGATCTCGGCACTCTTCAACCAAAATTCCTCAATAATATCAGTCTTTTTTGACAAAGATTCATCTGTTGAGGAATCCTCAGACTCTGATGTGGCTCTGTCAGTTCTGGCCATGGGCGTTGATGTGATATTTGGAATAGGTTGAGTTCTGACAGGAGATTCAGATGCCACCGGTGATGAAGGTTCATGGCAGGGCAAAGGCTGTGCACATATTGGGGACAGTGGGTTGCCCGTGAGAGGGCAAATTGATCGGTGAGGGTACACCGGAGATTTAGGTGGGCATGTTTCCGGTAGTGGGGCAGGCTGGGAACGTATTGGTGAGCTGTCCTGAGACTTTACAGGGGATTGGACAAGGGTTTCGACAACTCTATTAACTGGAGAGCTGGCAGGGGAGTTGGAAGGTGACTTGTTGAGAGGTGAGAAGGGAGCCTTCACAGAGGCAGCAGCTGGAGATGCGACAGGGGAAGGGTTGAAGAAAGGTGAAGGGCTCTTGGAAGCTGGTGATGTTGTCGTCCGCTTAACTTTTGATTCCTCAAAAACCAATCGTTCTGGGGAAAAGGTGTCTGGAAACTTCACCTGAGAGTCAAAAGATGTTTCTATTAACTGGAATTAAAGATAGGTCAAGACATTTTACACACAAACATGCACACACTTATACAAAAAGTAATTTGGGATTATCTGACCTGTCTTTCGGGTTCCACTGCAGGTAAGACTGGTGATAGGACAACATCATCTTTTTTCGGTATGGGTTTAGTGCTGGATGGCCCTGAATTACATGAACAACAAACATATTATTACATTTGTCACAGAAGAAACACATCCAAGTCCTAAGTCTTTTGGAATTATTGATGGCATGTACCAATATCTGAAGCCACTCCCACACTTTCAGAGGTTTCATCTTCCTCTGGAATAGCTCCACTGTGCAATGATGGGTGCAAACGTGCCTCAGCTTCAGCATCAGAGGGGATGTCATCTAGAATTAAAATCTCATTAATAAAGCAGTTCTTCAATTATTTCAATTTGTGAACTTTTGACAAAAACTCAGTAATGCTTTTATCTACTCACCTTGGTCCATTTCTGTACCAGGTTCAATATCTGGACTATCTGCTTCGGCATCCAGATCATCATCCTCACATGGTTCTGGTGTGACAGAAATAATATAAAATAAGCTACAAGTCTTTTTGGTCAAAAACATTTGGTAACACAAATTACATTTTTCTTTTGTCTATCTGCTATGTTTACAGTTGTTCAATTAGTCAGACATACTACAGCTGACTAGAAAAAGATCCAGTCAGGGAAAAAAGAAAAACATTAATCAAGACGTAGAATGAGGTTTTAAACTGACAACAAATCCTTGTGGGGTGTCAAAAGAAACAGAATACATTACATAATTTTAACGTTAGTAAATAGAAACAAAAAGCAGCGTTACAGAGTAGCTTAAAAGAAAGTCATGCATCTTCCATTTGTAGTAAAAAAAAAGAAAAAGAAAAAGGAGCAACCCAAACACTATAGCATGAGTTAGAGCAGGGTTAGGCAACTGGCAGCCCATGGGCTGCACTAGGAGTGGTCTTGATAATTCTTTGAAAATTAAAAATATGCTAGCCCTAGCTACTGGAGAGCTGAGTAGTTAGAAGTCATTAGTTATTATTATTAACATACATCGCTCACCAGAACCTGCACTATTGTGTATCAGAGAAGAACAAAGAGCAAGTTACGGCTCCTCGTCAGGATGTCAGGTTAAAAAAAAAAGAAGTGTCTTTCGGGTAAAAAAAAGGCTATATGTTCAATCTGTCTACTTTCAAACACTATCAGCCATGAAAGATTTCAACTTAAATTGTCACTATTACAGTACACTAATCTCAAAAGTACACAAAAAAAAACAATTTGTTTTCAAGTGGATAATGAGTTATTTATTTTTTGTCCTCCCTCTTTTATATATGCATTTGAGAATTAAAATATTAACACATTCACTCCCAACCATTTTCACTGAAGCAATCCCCTTCACTCTGTTTTACTGGATTTTGACTTGATTTTGCAAGGCCCACAGAATATTGTGTTCTATTGCTATAAAACATGGAACCTATTAAAAGAAAGATTAGAGTCTCTTTGTTCATCAGAAAAAAAGTATATATTTATATCTGTTTCCGTTTTGCAGCAATTCGCATTAGAATTTTGCTAAGTTTCATCATTATTCACAAATCCATTTCTTCAACCGTTCTTTGTAGTCGAGAGGGTGCATCAAAGCCTTCTGTATGTTCTAGCATTAAATAAAAGTATAAATACGTCTTTGGGACACTTAAAACATTTAAAATAGAATGTATATATATGTTTTGGGGAGCAAATGATTTAAAACACTCTTCTGTACGTAGGTTCAATAAAAAAAAAATGGACACGTAGACATTTGGTCCTTATTTAAAAAGCCGTTTTTGTTATACATAAGGTTAGAAAGTGTGCGGTCGTGTGTGGGCTCTCCCAGTAGTACTGATGAAAAATTCTGGCCCCCTCCATTATTTAAGCTGCCCATCCCTGAGTTAGAGGAGAAGCAGCGATGTATTAAATCGCATGAGCCTTTTATAAATGACGTTAGAATCCCAAAAATATCCGTCAATTTACACTCACGTTAACAATATTGGCTAAATTGTTAAAAGTGCCTGCAAATGGAGCATCCAATTTAAGCATCTTTCTGTAAATTTTTTTAAACCGGTGATAAAACAAGTTTACATCACTGTAAATAAAACCAAATAATTTACACATCCCCTATTAGGGCAGGAAGAGATAGCTACCTGTATCAGCAATGTGTTACAATAAAAGGACAACAAAAAGTAGAAAACAGACATTTCTGGCGTTTGAAAGGGTGAGAAGACAAGGTGAAAACAGTTCATGAGTAGACCGCAAGAAATATGAACTCTTGAGAATGGCAGCCTTCCAGCATGCTTGTGAGCGTGTGTCGTTTGTGCATGCTTCAACAGGCCAGCCAAAAGACAGCGATAGATATACGAGTCTTAGACGGGATGTCGTGATCCCTCGTAAGTCTGTGCTACCTCCAGACACTGAATCCAACCAGACTCGCACTGCTTCGTGCCGGGCAGATGTGTGGGCAGGGGCTACATTCAAACCAGAAGATACAGCTCAATGGGGGTGGGTGTCAGGGGAGAAACAGTAAAGTAACAGGACACATGGGAGAGAAAACACAACACAAAAGAACAAAGCAGAAATAAAACAAAAATCAAAAAAATTGACAAGAGGGTTACGTGGTATACTGGGATGGAGTTGAAGAACTTTTTCACCCCAGAGGAACAACTATGACTGTAAAAGGAAAATTAAAAGATTTGAGCACATAATTAGACATTCCAGGGGGGAAAAAAAGCAATGCGACACTGAACAAATGTAAAAACATTGAGTCAGGTTAGTCAGACGGAGGCAGCTCCCCCCTCTGATGTAATTAGACACACTTTAATCCTTATTCCACTGAGGTCGACTTGTCTAGGTTGGGCCCAGCAACACTTTCCCAGGTTTTGGCTCCTCTGGGTGTTTTACCTGTAGAGGAGAGCTGTGTGAGCTCAATGGGCTGGGAAGCTGAGGCCAGTTGGCCACCCCCATCTGTCTCAGAATCTTCAGCTGGAATCGCAAGAGGATCCAAAGGCTGTAGGACTTGTTGAATTTGTAGGTTCTTGGCTGAATGAGGGTGCCCATGTATGTTTCAATGTTGTATTTATAAGCAGATGAAGAACATGTGGGAAAGGTAGAGAAAGGGGAAAACAAGAGGACAGGAAAAGACAAGACAAAAATGACAGGGAAGAGAGAGGCATAGAGGAAGTTAGAATAAAGATAAAACCTTGATAATAAAGGAAGCACAGCTGCATGCAATAGAATAAAATGCAAAAAAAGTCAAAACATCAAAAATTAAGGTAAAATAAGAAAACTGTTAATATGTTAACCTATAATTTTAGCACCTGGGGGAAAGCCTAGCATTATTTGATTAGTAATTAAAATCCATACAAATGAAAATGATTTATTAGACGGTAAATGTATAAGTTATATGTGTGAAATAAATAGCACAATCCTTGAAGAAGCAGGCCAAACCAGCTGGAGTTGACACACTCATACGAAACTGCAAATACATCCACAAGCTGCTACCTTTAAAAGTACAAACATCATCTTCGTCTGTGAGGTATTTCTCCAGCCAAAGGCCTGACTGGAGCTCCCTGTCCCAGGGGCAGTAATCCCCCTCTGCCAGCGGGCCAAGGCAGAGGCCCCCGGGAAAAAAAAAATTCATATTCAAAATATAAAAGAAGGGAAAAGGTGGAAAAAGTAGGACACATTAAGGACAAGAAATGTTGAGACATTACACATGAAACAGATTTCAAACTAAGTTGGAACAGCTCGGAATGGTCTCGACTTGACAAAACAAATGTTAAGAGACAAATGGAAAAACAAATCACAATGAAGTCACAACTGTACCTTCACTTGATTCTTCATCGCCATCTTCCTCATCTGCCTCGTCGAGTTCAGCGAGAGCCTCGTCCTCTACGTCAGAGTGGCCACCTCGAAGTTGGGCGTGAAGCTCTACTGCCTCCTTCCAAGGGACTCCTCCAAGGTCTGAGGGGCTTTGAAGTTGCTGCTCCTCCTCCACCTCCTCCTCCTGGTCATCTTCTTCATCCTCCTCCTCCATGTCTGAGTCTGAGCTACTGCAACAAAACAAATCAGGCAAGCGTTTCGTCTCAAAGTTGGTTCAACATTGAGCATCTTCCACTGTCACTGTCAGTAATACTATTTACATTTAGTCCACGTAGGGTGACATGATCCATGTTCTACACGCAAACACAGATTGATTCTAATTAAAAAACTGAGTATTTTCCGCTGACAAACCAGCAATAAAAGCAGACCTGGAAAGGACATTTGGGAAAGGATGCTCTTCATCAACGCATGTTCTCTTATTTTTGACAGTAGCCTATTCAATATGGCTGAAAAAAGTCAAATAAGGGTAATCTTGATCCCCTCTATGCTATTCACTTGTAACAGATTGTCTTGAAGATCTCTGTTATAGCCTATTACAGTACTAAACTCCTTTTCTATTTCATTTATTCAAATTTTTTTTTCCGCCATCCTAAATCCCTCCTCGTCTCAGTTCCTGTCGTTGGGGTTTTGCATGGCCTACGATCTTCAATCTTTTTGGTATGACGGATTTTATGACAGCTGGTTTATGTGTATCTGTACTTGTGATTGAGTTTCACTTTGCTTTATACATGCTTTGGTTACAGCATTTTGGAAGCATGTGCTTTTAAAGGTGCTATTATTATCTGAACGTGCTTTGGAAAAAAAATAATGTGTACCTTAGTATTCCATCTTACCTGGAGCCCAGATCGATGTCTGTGGCTTTATCAAGCACATTGCTGAGATTATGCTCTGCCAGTGTTTCTTCTGGCACCTCCTCCAGCTCCTCTTCCCTTTGCATAGACAGTCGGTAGTTCTCCAGCTCAATTCGTTCGGGTGTTCCACGAAGCCGCTTTGCTAGGCTTGGTTCCTGTAGGCCATTGGCTTCCAGTACTGCGTTTGAGAAGAAGAATGAAGAGAGACACCCCATGAAATATCAGTGTTTCAGAAGGGCATGAAGATAAAGTACAGTCGACCCCTGCTATTAAGAGGAGATAGGTACCGGGTCCGCCTACGAATAGCAAGCCGATACCAGTGCCGGCTGACCTCGTGGACATTTTATGATCAGGAAATAGAAATTAGAAGAATAGAGCATTTATATTAATTTCATGTAATTTAGGGGAAAATTCTACATTGAGATATACAGGTGTAGGTCTGTCTTTAAAATGATCTGTCAGATTTTTTGGGGGGGAAATTTTATGCATCAAAAGTAATCAAGAGTTGCGTACTTGTACTGGTAACAGTCTTAAAAAAAAGTGGTATTGAACATCCATATTTATAATTATGAATTAATTGCTATACAAATATAATTTTTTTATACCAATGAAATCTTCAAAGAAAATCCTGATGAACATCCAATGTTTTCCCTGAAAAAAGGGGAGGAACCCAAAAAACAAAAAATTTAAAATATTGAAAAAAAAATTGCAGAAATGCAAATATGCAGAAGTATGCGGGGGTTGACTGTACAGCAGACAATTTAAAGAAAATGCTGATGAACATTCAATGTTTTCCCTGAAAAAAGGGGGGAAACTGGGGGGGGACACCAAAAAAACAAAAACAAAAAATATTTTTAAATTATTGGGAAAAAAATCAGCGGAAATGCAAATATGCAGGAGTATGCGGAGGTTGACTGTACAGCAGACAATCTGGTCAGTCTAAGAAGCAACGTTGCTGTTAACAAAAGCAAACGTTGCTGTAACAAAACCAACCTAATTATATGTATTTCTAAATAGCTCTCCATAGGAAAGAATGAATCCAGTGTGTGTGTGTGTGTTTGTGTGTGTCTGTGCAATATGCGTGTGCAAATTCACACAAAACAAATCCAACCACAGTTTATGACAAGTTATCAGCATTCACCGCCACAATGGCTCCACAAACTTATATATGCACACAAGACAAAGTGACAAAAAGACACTGATAATTAAATCTATAACTGAATTTATTGAATTTGATATTATTTCTAAAACAAATATTAGCAAACATATACAGCACAGCACATCATTGGTACATGGTGGGTGCTTTGCCTTTTTCCCATCCTGAGAAGCAACTCCAAAATATGTATTTTTCTTACTTGTGAATCATACTAAAATGTAACTTTAAAGATGCGCCATTTATCCATCCACTGATTTGAGCAGGAATAAAACTTCATGAGCACTGACAGAGAATGTGTAACTAGATTGTGTTTAGGAAGTTTCTTATTTTCTTAGTTTGTTTCAATTGATCTTATCCTGTTATCTGAACAAATCCAGACAGTAAAAAGATGCGACAACTTTCAGTAATATCTACATACTTGACAGAATTATTAAACCATGATATAACTAAATTTCCACAGAAGCAAAATTATGTCTGCTCAAAGTAAAACCTCAAATGCCAGCTTTTCAGTGATTTACTTAAGGAACATTTGTTGTGTTATAAGATATTAACTAGTTAGTGGGCTACTACATTCATTTTGCACACTTTAATTACTTAAAGATAATTAAAAGATGTCGGGTTGGATAAGTTCATATTGTTATATTATTTAAAACAACGGTCAACCTGTACCTTTACACTCGCCACATACTGCAACAGGCCTAACTTTAATCCCAATGATGAGTCCAAATCCTCTACTCTGCACTAAACATCTACTACTATGTTCATATATGCAATGCTGAGAGTGCCGCACGAATTAAAAAGAGAGGTTGGTGGATACAGTAGAAGATGGCAGTAGAGAAGGTCCAATTGTAGGCAATAAATAAAGCACAGCAGCACAGCTAGTAGTTTTAAGATGCTCTGAAAGGTGGGGTAAAGGTAAAGCTCACAAAAGCACTGAAACAGGCACTTGGTCACAGTAAAGTAAGTCTACTAGTCAAGTAGGTTGGTAGATTATAGTAAAAGTGCGTTACTGTTCCACAGAGAAACATTAGCGAGCAGGCTCTAAGAGAAATGCGTCACACAGGAGAGCTTAAAGTGAGCAGTCACAGGCAACTAGTGGATACATTCACAGAAAAGTCTGGGAAAAGGCTCTTCTTTATAACAAAGGCATGCCAAAAGAGTGAGCCTTGCTGCCAAGGTGCTAGGATTCAATAATTATTATTTTTTACATATATTTAACATTTCTGCCTTGAGAAGATTACTAAAGAAAATTATTCAAATCTTTTTGATTTTCAAGCCAAGAAAAAATAAGTCGTTTAAGATGCACCATTCACTTTCAAAATAATGCCGCCAGAGTGCTTCTGCTGCTTGCGCAAATATAAAAAATGACTGCAGATGTTAACATAGCAAATGATGCATCTTAAAGGTATAAATCATTCACTGAGACAAATTAATCACACTATTTAAACAAACACTCTGCAAGCATAGAGTCAATACAATCAATCACAAGAGAACGTGTGAAAGATTAACCTATGTAGTCCCATGGAAGTTAGTCAGGAAGATAAAGAAAGGAGAGAAGGGGACTAAAAGGGGGAGAGGAGGGCCATGCTAGAGGAAGTTGAGCAGGGCATTGATAGTGAAACAGCAGAGGAGATAGATGCAGTAGCTACACAGGAAGGGAGAGTCGAGGGGGTTGTGCGCCACCTGGTGGCACGTCCAAGAAAGTGTGCGGCAGACGGAACGCAGAGAGACTCCGCAACCCATGGCCATGCCCACATGGCAGGGCACAGCGGCCAATGCAAGAGAGGAAAGTCGGGTACCTGAGGGCCGGATATCAGTTGAGGGGCCTGCCACTGCCATCGCCCTTCCAGGGGCATCCACCATCGCCGCAGGAGTTGGGGACTCCTGGTTCTCCTGTGACGGTTAAAAGATTAATGGATGATATAAGCCACAAGCCATAGCGTTGAAAGATCTTATGTCTCCATTAAACTGCAAAAACACTATCTGCATTTTTCTTCACTTTTTACCGACAATTCAGATGAATTAAATACCTTAGATGTGGTTGGAGCTGAGGAAGGAGAAGGCGCGGGTCTCTTTCTTTGTCCATAGCCAGACAGACGATAACAGTAGTGTGGCTTGCAGTAAAATTTACCTGCAGATAAAAATGAACAAATGAACGTTTGAAAATGTACACTACAGTAAGACTGTCATGCATAACCGACAGGCTTTGTCATTTGGGATCGGGGAGGAGAGACAAGAAGGAAATCAGAATTTGGCATCAAACGCAACATGTGCTGCTATTTGTGCATCTAGCAAAATGAGATATGTCTTAAAATGTTCACTTCTGCTCTAGGGATGGTAGCCACCAGCTTGTTTTTCAAAAAGGGCTTAAGTGACTGAAAATGAGAAAAGGGTGAGGGCAAGGAGAGACCCTGTGCTGGCTACTTGAGGTTTCAAGTAACATGACATGCTATTTTGTTGCTGTGCCTGATTAAAACACACCAAAAAGAAATAGATGGGTCAAAACAAATATAGGTGCTCTGCCAGCCTCTTATGATGGTCTTTTTGGGGGGATTTATTTTTATTCTATTCTATTAAATTGAGTAAAAAGGTGCACAAAAAACATGGATAAAGAGGCCTACTGTCCATCAATTTTTATCAGCGAGTATGTACAATGTATATATATAAATATAATTCTATTGATTTACTTCATAATGAAAACGATATTGGGTATATGTATTTTACTTCTTCCTACTCCTTTTCGAACATGTTAATGATATATGCATTTTCTTATTTTGCCTTTATTCATTCATTCATCATTTTTTATGGTATTGGTTTGATTTTGTTAAGTTTACTGTGTTTATGTTTGAAATAAAGATGTAAAACAATCAATCACTCAATCGATCAAAATGTCATGTTATCACTGGGAGGCACACAGAACAATGGCTGCTTTTACATGCGGTGCAAATGGGTCTTTGGGGTTAATGTTTCACCTAGTACTGCACTTTACAAGTGGAATGGAAGGAAACAGTATAGTGCACGGTAGATGCAGGGAAGCGCCTGTGTTAAAGGAAATGCCATAAAGCTGGGAAAGGTGTGCAACGGCAAATACTTTCTGTTGGGGATCTGATGTGGCAATTTTGCAGGATCTAAGTGAAAAAGAAGCTTGAATAGATTACTTTTCCCCTTAATATAAATGGTTCATTTTAAAAATAAATTTAATCTCATCTCTCCCGCTAATGGACAAAGTGCATCGTTAATATATGTAATCAGCATACCTTGGGTAGAAAGGAAATATCTCTAGATTGGTCATGTTTTTTATATCATCAAGTGGTTATAGATAACCTCTTTTACATAAAGGTGTGCTCAGAGCATAAATTGGACTCATCAGGTTTAGCCTTACCATCTTCTACGTCGAAGGCATAGGAGGACAGTCGGAGCGTGGTGCCACAGTAATCGCACTTGAAGCAGCTGCGATGGAAGAATTTGCCTTCTGCGCTCAGTCTCTCCATCACATACACTCGCTTCAGACAGAAAAAGCAGACATCGCTGCCTCCGAGATTGACGGGGAATTCTTTTCTGAGGGAGCCCTGTGGAAAGAAATTGTAACCAATCAGTAACAGGAAACGTTTAAGCAACAGAGGGTTATATGTGATGATATCAAGGCCCGGACTCACACACCCAGCCACTTCAGAAATGTGCTGACACAAAGTGTAAAAGTAAAATCTCATTATTCATTACTATCCAAAAGGAGGTACAAACACAGCACTAACACAGATTGCTGATACTTGTTGAATCCGTGTTTATTATTGCAGCAACAACTGACTCACTACTACACACTATAGGCAGATCTATGCAGTCGTGCCATTGATCACGGGGACAGCAAGCTTACCAAATCTCTTTTCTCAGGTAATCGTTTGGGCTCTTCCTGTGATTGAAGCTGATTGGCTATCTGCTCAGCCAATGAGCTAACTCCCCTTGTGTACATCCTTACATAGTGCTATGAAAAGTATTACAGGGAGAAACATAAGAAAGTGATGCAGGAAAATGAAGACAACATGAAAAGGGGATGCAGATGAGGAGGAAGGAGCACTCAGAACACAACAGAAACAGGGACATGCAAGCAACGGTGTAACTCGAGAAACTTGAACTTGAAAAACATATGCTCCCAGTTAAAGCACAATTATTAGTGGTTTAGGTGTGCTGACAACGATATCCAAACACTAACTAATCAAAGTAAAGCAATATCCAAATAGGATAACTGCTTAATGGATACTTACAAAATAATAAATGAGTAAAGACAGCAAATCACAGTGGCTTTTAATGTGTTTACTTAGTTACCTGTGTTGCTGTATTACTGCACTGCTACTGAAGACTACAACAAATTCCCTAGGAATGGGAATGACCAACTGATTTTTAATCACATAATGTTTTCATGTGGAATTCTACCATCCGCTGGTATGTGTGAATGTATGTTACAATTGCCTTACTAGTTTGATACTTGACAGCAACCAGCAGACATCATCCATCGCAACCATGACTAATTCACTGCCAGTCAAACAGTAAGTTAACAGGAAGAGGAGGTTTGGTATAAGACTTTAAAAAAAAAAATCCAGTGTCTGTAATATATTTAAAAAAAAAACTAAATGTGCTAAGACAACAGACTGGTGTGAAGTCAAGCAAGAGGAGCGAGGTTACTCAGTTCATCGATGTTTGCATGTCCTTAGAGAAAGGCCTCGTAGCCATCAAGGGGAGACAGCTCACTCAGTAAAGGTGTCTATGGAGCTTCTTTTAGAATGATAGAGTGTGAACTTTTTAAAATCTGCTAAGGATAAGAGGATGATCATTGATCCCCTTCACCCAGCTGGCTCCTAAAACGCCTTCTTTCGAAATAAAATCTCGAATGAGAAAGCGAATAAGATATCTCACTTCAGGGACAGCAAGTATCCTGAGGCTTTAGGTTGCTTGAACCCTGATAAAGATGCACACGAAAAGCAGGCACAGAGCTGCGTGCAGCAGAAAGCACTTTTCAAGTTTTATTCAGCCTTTGTGCTGGCAGTACAATGTGTGAACGTTCTTGTCTGTGGCACTTGTCAGCTTGGGATGCTGCCAGGCTTCTTTTAAGGAATAAATGCAACTATTAAGAGTTTAAAGCAATATTATTTTGATCTTTTCAGTTAAAACTCACACACATGCACACAC
Organism: Vanacampus margaritifer; assembly: GCF_051991255.1. NCBI lineage: Eukaryota > Metazoa > Chordata > Actinopteri > Syngnathiformes > Syngnathidae > Vanacampus > Vanacampus margaritifer. The sequence goes on along the minus strand of NC_135437.1, from coordinate 24,377,877 downwards.
AACTATCTGCAACAGTACTTACAATATTAGATAATTGATTAAAGAATGAAGCAAACAACAATACAATGTTGCTAAATAGTTAATATATAACACAAGCAGACCAGGGTAACTTTCAAATAACAGACAATTTCTTGAGTAGTGTGTGTTAGCGTCAATAGACACTGCATTTCCTCTTCAAAGCCATTACCAGCTACCTGTCTTAAGTTGTCAGAAGAAAGAGAAGAATCAGTGGCATTTTGGGTTCGGGCCAGGTGCCATTGTTCCATGAAAAATTGTGAAGGTTTTTTCTTAGGCTTCATGGCAATTGGGGGAAGAAATGAAAACATTTTTGTTTAAGTAGTGCATCTCAAGATTAATCTGGGACCTGTTTAGTTCCCAGATGGTTATCTTGTAGTGTGTTCTACTCAAATGGAACAATTGTCCTTTCTAATACTGTGCAGTCTTATCTAAGCAACTAAATGTTGCATTTATTTGCTCAACAGTACAGAAAAATTGCCCTTACAAAAAAAGATTACACAAGAGCTATTCAATAATGACATGCATGTTTAACCAACCTAAAATTAATACTGGCGCAAAAAGGTAATTCTCCCTCAGAAATAGTGTCAATGTGCATCAATATAAATATATTTAAAAAAAAATCATAAATGTAAATAATGACGTTTCACCTTGGGTCCAGTTGACTTGCCTTCCAATTGAGAAGCAAGTTGCTCGGCCCTCTCTTGAATACTAAGTACATATAAGGGCATTGGGACAGCGGAACACAAAGACTTTGCTGGATTCTGCAGGGGAATACATTAACCAATAACCAATGTATGATTCCATTTAAGAACATTTTAAATTAGCTTTGGCATTTTCAGCCTTTTTCTACGTTTCAACATTTGTTTTATTGCGGCTGCTCAAAAAAAGCTAACCTTTCTACAAGACTCAGATGAGGAGAGTGACGAGCTTGGGTGCTCAGAGATGCCGCGGGACAAATACCACTGCTCTAAAAAGAAACGGGATGGCTTTTTCTTAGGCTTCAGAGATAAGAAAGTTGAAAGGGGGGAATTAGAGGATTAGAATGTGCAAATACTACACTGTAAACATCAGCATTAAAAATGGTTTGCAGTCTGTAAGCATTAGGTATCTGGAGTTATCTTACACTTGAAAATTAAGTTTAATAGTCACAGCAGAGCCATGCAAAGTGTTCACCTTTGGTGGCTTGTCTTTTTTTCCCTTAAACTTGGAGATAAGGCGATCAGCCCTCTCCTGTATACCAGGTACATGGATAGGTCCTGGATCGTTCAGGTGCAAAGGCTTCCACTCCTGTGCATGAAACTCCATTAAAACCTGACACCAATGGCCGACAATTCACCATGTAACTTGGTCATTATTGAGTACATCTTAATCTTGCCACAAAAGGTTTGGTCTGATTCTTTAAAAAAAAAAAAAAAAAAAGATGAAAATGTGTGTATCCAAGCAGTCATTTACCCCATAATTCACAGGTTTCTCGTAGTATTCAAGCTCCTCTTCGTCCGAAGTGACACCCAAATGCTTGAAGGCAAAGATAATTTGGCTGGATGAATACTTGTTTCCATTAAGCAGAAATAGTTTAACTATAGGAGCCGTGCGTGCTATTTTAGTATACAGCATGATCGTGATTGATTATCAATGTTTACCCCAAAACCCTGCACTTATATATGAGTATATATTTAGGCTGCATGATGTCATATGATGACAGCAAAGCAAGCACGAGCGCACTATTCTAGAATTGCACAGGAAACGTACACGCCAAAGAGGTCACGTCTAAACTGACAATGGGCATCAACAAGTTGAAAGCGAGTTGGGGTAAAGTAGATGGCTCTACCGAGGATTTGTGGCAGGCAGACTACAAATGCACAAAAGCAGCAGAATGTGTGTCACCTCAGTGTGGAGAGAGAGCGAAGAAGTGGAGGAGGAGGAAGAAAGGAGCAGAATGGTTTTCTTTGGGCAGCTCCGAGAGCCCGAGTTGGCTGCTTGGTCGGCAACACCTCTGGCCTTGAGGGACGAGTAACAGCAGATTCAGCATCAAGATGATGAGGACGATGATGACGAGATGACTAAATTCGTTTCTTGCTTCTCATCAATACCATTCAACAATGAACTACATCATTTAACAACTCATTACAAACTAATTATTTCAGTTGATTAAAGGCTATAGAGTGGGTTCCTAAAGCTATTGATTAGTTTCATCAATTCCATGACAGCCATGTGGACACACACACGCACGCACGCACCAACAGCAGCAGCAATATAAAATGTGAGGACATAAACATCTAGAAAGTTTAGCTGAGGGTTTAGAACACAGAAGAATAAATTGTATTGTATGCTTCAAATTAATGGCAGGGGTGAAAACAGAATCTAGGGCTAAAACTACAAGGCAAAGGCAACGAATTGTAAAAAGAATGTGTGCTTATCTGTGGATGCTGAAATGATAATCTTTTATCACTAATCATTTTATGGAAGCAATGCGTCCGTGTAGCTTCCTGAAGTGTGACATTTTGAATTTAAAAAAAGCAGTCTTAAAACTATACTACTGTATTTTTAGGTGCAGCGTTGCCACTAAAAAAACACCTATTGCTCTTTTCCATTATTGAGACTTTTTAGGTCAATGTTTACTGAATTCTTGAGACCACACTGCCCTAGAAAACAACCATTGAGGTCATTTTTATATGACCCAAATTACTAATATAAACTAATAATCGAAAATTTCAAACTGACCGAAACCCAAATACTAACATCAACCACCATCCAAGCAGTGTCCCTCTGCTAGGGACATGTGGTACTGCACCCATCCCACTCATTTCTATCTTTTGACCCAAACTTTTGAACCCATTGACGTAGATGCTCAGAACCAATGTAGTGTTCCTCCTGTTACTGTTGGGGGAGGTGTCGTACAACACGCTCTGAGGGGTCGGATTTTGGGGCAAGGACCTATGTGGTCGTTTTAATTGGAGAGCTTGTTGGAATTCTTCTGACAGGGGTCTGTTATTGGATCTTAAATCAACGTAACATGAAGAAAGGTGCGAAAGGGGGGATTTCTAAGACGCCAAGGAATTTTGGCGCTGATGTGTTTTCAAATTAATGTGACTTTGTTCAATAACTAATGCACTGAAGATACTGGTGAAACTGCCATGATTTTGTTTCTTTTGTGGAAGATACAGATTTTTTTCCCTTCGAAATATGTCGCTGAAAATGGTTGCAAATGAAAACAGAGCAAAAAATAAAAACGCTTATTGTAAATATTCATTCCAGGGGTGGGCAAACTCGGTCCTTGAGTGGCGGAGACCTGCAGGTTTTGAATGTTTCCTTTCTCCAACACAGCTGATATATGATCAGCTCATCAGCAAGCTCTGCACAAGCCTGATAACGATCCTGTTGATTGGAATCAGCTGCGTTGGAGCGGGGAAACTTCTAAAACCTGCAGGATTTAAAACAACATTCCAATTTTTTTTTTTTTTGTAAGACAATTATTGCCACTGTCCTTATTTTCACGCTATTGTGTGTATTTGATAGAATTAATCAATATCCAAGAAGTTTGGGAAGATACTGTATTTGTTACTGTCTGGCTGCTGATTATATATTCACTGAATAAGATACATGAAATCTGTTCAACTCAAGCTTCCTTTTGCTAACCAATTCACTGCACACACAAAAAAAAACATTTGGATTTACTTAATTTGAACTTGTAAATCAGTTGCACGGATTAAAATGTGTTAAGCTAAAATATATTATTTGATTATTTTGAGGAAAACTAGGGGACAGTTACATCAATGTCCCCACATTTTCATTATCAGTACGAGTACTTGGTGTGTTTTTTTTCTCCAGTGTGTCTAGGACAAGGTGAAACTGGACTTTTGGGATTTGAAAGGGTTGAGGGATGGAGAACTACTAGAGCAGGACCACTAATCATACCTGCTCCCCTCTGTTGGGCAGCGTCTGACACTTGATCTTTTCTTTGTAGCGAATGCTCAGCTGCTCCTGCTGCTGTGTGCGTCTCTGAACCAGGATAGAAGAGGCAAGGGGGAAAGACTCTCACATTCTTTTTTTTTTTTTAACACCACGCAGCAAATATTCGGTCACTTGTTTTAGTAGTTCCGTGAGTAATATCAGAGATGTGCAACGCAACTACAGAGTGGCTCACACAAGTTCAAATCTAGTTTAATAAAGATATGACACATGACAGGGGAATATTGTTAGTTGATGAGTCTCATGGAGTGTCAAAACTGAGGAGGAAGGTCCACTTTTTACCTTTCTCCAAGCTGGTACAGGTGCTAGACGCATTGGCTCGAGGGGTTTGGATGGGGATGGGTGCAAAATACAGTCCAGATTGGGTAGAGAGTCCCCCTTTGTGGTTGTGTAAAGATGAAGAATAGCGGCCGGCAACGGCGTAAAAAGGCATGCAAGCCGTCATGGAACAATCCATGATCACAGGAGAACAGGAGAGAAAAACAGACATAAGAAAGTGACGGATGGATGCATGAATGGAACATCCATTATGTGTTCAAAACTAAGAAATCAAAAGTCATAAGAGGGCCCATGCTAAAAGAATGGCACATTCACAAAACTACCATCATTATGCATATTGACAAGAGATTTCAATAAACTGAAATTGCAGGCACCAACATCAGCCATGCTATATAGCATGTACAATAGGCACAGTCAAACTCTTTTGACATATTGTACATGATGCATTCTAAAAGTGCATGAGTTGAGTCGTTCTTTTCTGCTTCAACAATGCTGCCTAGTGTAGCTATAACCCTCTCGTTCCCACTAAGGAACAGAGCTGTGTAGACCAGCCCTCTGAGCGCAGCACGGTGAGGTCGCCTACATGGAAAGGAAACAATAGTCTGCCTGACCAATGTCCGTTCTGGACCGCATCTCATTAAGACGACTGCCTACACCACCTCCATCATCAGACTAAAGGTCTGGGCTTGCTTCTTCAGCAAAATATTCAACATAATTTCGTAATGAAAAATCCACAGACTCTAGTATAAATACCTGTCTTTTCAGTCCTGAACCTTGTGGGGGAGCGTTTTCCTCAAACTTGGCAAGCAGCTGGGTAGCCATAACCTTGACTTTATTGTTGTTCCCTACAGCAGCAGAGTCCATCTTCTTCTCTGACAGCAGAGCAGGGGCAGTGGCCTGTTTGTCCTCCCGACCAGAATGGGATGCTTCCTCCTAAGAAATAAAGTACCAATTTATTTTGTTTTTGTCATGAAGTACACAGTACCAATATTTCTTTTTAGTTTATTTAGACCACATTCAATCTCGCACCTGAATCTTCTGGTTTCAAATTTTACCAGATCTGCATGAACATTTGAGTATGAGCAATGTAAAATGTAAATCTTTGTATTATTTTTTCAAATGGTCTACTGCACTAATTTAAAAAGAAGACTATATGTCATCTCAGAATAAGACAAAAGCACCACATTTGTCATAAGAACTCACATCTTCAGACTGGCTGGTTTTTCTCCTCTTCCCCAGATTGTCAACATCCTTCTCTTTTTTGTCCTGTTGATGAAATATCATATGTTATTACCCCAGCTGCAACAACATCTATTTTATATTCACATATTTAGGTTCCAACTCTGACCTTGGGGTTACGTTTCCTTGAGATTGCTATGCTCTGTCCAAGCTTGCTCAGGAAGGAAATGGGCGATTTGGTGCTTGCCATAAGAGCAGCTTTATCTTCTGGACTCAGATTTTGCTTATCTGAAACAGAAGACAATGAGATAAAATTGTCGACAAAGACACACACGCACAGGCCTAGGATTACAGGTGATTATGTTATAAATGCTGACAAACGAGTTCAATCTCAGTCTCTCACCTCCAGGTGGCACTGTGTCCTTAAACATCTCATAGAACTGGCTGAGGTACATGACCATTGAAAGTTTGTCAGGCTCCACCACTGAAGACATCTCCTTGCCAGTCATACAGGGTGAGATACCAAACTCCCGCTCTGCCACATCAAAACCCAACTGATTGTTCTTTTCCTGGTCTCGCTCATCCAGAGTGTCAAAGTCCCTGAGAGTAGTGAAAGCATCAACAATGATAAAAGTTAATAAGACTTAAACAGACACTGTAATTTGCCAATCAATAGACATCCTAAAATATGCATTGAACTCAAGATTCCATACAGTGTTACCTCGAATTATGAGTGTTCCTGCTTGTGAATTTTTTATTTTAGATATTTGGCAATGTTTGACCCAGTTTTTTGTCATTAATTGTAAGCAAAAATTTGAGTTACAAGCACTAAATAGTGGCAGCAAACTTCAAAACAAGCAGCAGGTAATGAACAATGTGCTTTAGTCTAATTCGTGTCATTTCCAGTTAAGGTTTCAACATAAAAAAATAAAATTAAAAAAAAGTTGCTTAGAGGTAAGTTAGAGTTACTTAATTTAATGTTAAAAATGTAATATATAATAAAAAACACCATAGCAGGGCTAATGAAACGAGCATTGATGTTGTGGTTATTATATACCGTCAATGCAGTGATGATGTGCTGTGGCACTGTGCCGCATTTGCAAGTATTTCATCTTTGGGTTCGATTAAACAGCACATATTTCACAATGAGCAAGAGATCACTATTATTTGACCTTTTTGTGACTTTTTGCCGACCGTGACATTTTTCTAATGTAAATCAGGTGCCTTGATTCAATAGAGAGTCAACATAGCAATGCTCACAGGCATAATTTTTTTATCCTCTGCAAAAAAAAAAAAAAGACTACTGTCAATAATACATAGACTCTGGAGCGACTTATAGTCTGAAAAATATGGTACTTAATATTTGGATGGAATCATGCAAAATACAGATTCTGATGATCATATTTTTGGGGTAGGAATCAGTTTACCCAAAATTGTATTAGTCTACGCTGAAAATGCATTTGCATTAGTCACTGATATTACTGCACACATTCCAGTTAAAAAACATTAGTACATTCCATCAAGCACTGAATGAACTCCCAACATCCTATATAATGTGTACCGGTGCATGTAAATTTTCTAACTCTCAACCTTTAAGCGTCTGTGATGACAACTTATGTTAACGTCTGACTCACACCACATTATAGTTCTGTGTGCATATGCATGCATGTGTGAGTGCGATTAATGAGGAACGCACCCTCAAGGCGTCCATTACAAGTGGCATCTGTCACTTCATTAACAACAAAAAGGCAAGGTCCAAGCCAGAAAATAAACAGGCCAGTCACTCCAAACAAAACTATGAACTTTAAGCAATCTAAACTGGAATACATAGTTGGGAGTCTTTTAAAAAGTAACATACTGAGCCAAGTTGTTATCTTTGGTTTGTGAGTTGTGCATGTGCACAATTAAGATACTTACATGAGATCTGGCCTGTATCTGTGAATGAGTGCACACAAGGCCAGGCCGCTCTTCCATGACATGGTGAGGTCTTTGACGCAAACATTTCGGTATCCTTCAGTTTGTCTCTGGCACCAATTGAGAAGTTTACTGGATCTAGCTATGGATTCTGAATAGACAGAAAGATAAAGTATTGCATTATCTCATGACGTAAAAGAGAATATGGATCAAACATGGATGACATCACCATTATCATTTTTGGGTAAAAATGCAAATATGCTATATGGCAAATGATTTGGACACACCTCATAATTAAATAATGCATACGCTGCAACAGTAAATATTCGAACTACACCACATAGTGCCCCCTTAAGAATGCGAAAAACGTTATGCATACAACTTAGTGGGAACAATTTGGGAAGGGCCCGTTCATGTACCAGCATGACTATGTCCCAGTACACAGAAAAAGGTCCTGAGAGGAATGGTTGCACAAGTTTAGTGTGAAAGCACTTCACGGCTCTGATCTCAACCATATTAAACACCTTCGGGTCAATGGAAATTGTGAGCTCGGCCCTCTTGTCTAAAACACAACGAATGCTCTCAATTCCTATACTCTAAAATGCTGTGGAAAGTATTTTCAGGACAGTAGAAGTGTGGCTGGGTGAACCAATATACATCGCAGTAGACACACAATCAGATCAATATAAATAGAAAAAACGTTTGATAGAATCTTTGATAAGGGAAAAAAGAAAGGCCAAATCCCAAACTTTTCTTTTGGTGGGATGCAGGCAAAGGCTACATGAGATTTGTGACAACTACAACCACCAAGAGGACATTTTGAGTATAACCAAATTGTGGTTTAATTTTGTTAAAATAAATGACCAGTTGCCTCAGGAAAATACTTGAAATAAGATAACAGATTATATTGTGCAAACTAACATGACTAAACACCACTGGATCTATAGACGTGTAAAAGTAAGGGAGTTCTCCGTCTATGACGTGGTAGTTCTTGAGATAGCCTGCCCAATAAACTGAGCTTCATTCCAACAATAAGCCCACTAAATTAGCAGGCTACAGTAGATGGGCCAAATGAAATAAATGCCATCCCCAAAAGAGCTTTTTAGTTTGTGAGGTTTTTGAGATGCTACACTTACATTGTATAAACAGTGAATGAAGGGTAATGCAACTGCATCAACACTACTGTTTTGGCGTAGCATTTTTACATCAACCACAAATAATACATTTGCACCATTGTTAGAGGAGCATGGATGTAAACATTTACATTACAATGTACATATATTCTTTGAAAATTCAGATATTTTGAATCGTTGTGTTTTATTCCATTTACCTTTACCCCTTTAAGCCATTTGATACATTTTCTTATTTGATTAGACAAAAGAAAAAAACACAATAATTACTGATAGACTGACATGAAATACATCGTGATCCATTTTTTTGCCATATCGCCCAGCCCTAAGTGGGGTACTAATGATAGTCATACTTTTTTCTAGTTACTTACATCTAGGTGTCCAAATAATTTTGACCATATAATGAATCTCCTGCTAGACTATAATCTTATGGCCTCGGTCAGGCTGAGGCCGTGCAGAGACTCGTTGCTCATTAAGGGTTATCATCCATAACTTCATCAACCATGTTAGTACCAATATAAACCACTCCATCAGGAAATGTAATGAACCATGATGGGTCAAGTGTTCACTGCCATAAAGACGACACGGGATGCAAATGAAATTGTTAGGAGAGGATGCAGAACTCAAGTGCTGTAACAATATAAGTTGAATATACTGTAATCAGTCAATGGCCAAGTTAGTACAACACAAAAGTATTTCTGTGTTCAATCAGTTAAAACATTGCTAATCTTTGATTATAAAGAATGAAACCACAAACTTTTTAAATCAATTAATCCTTGAAGAGCAATATCATGCATTCTGACTTTGCGTTACCTTGCAACTGCTTGTCAAGCAGGCAATTGTCTACAGTGGAAATAGTCCAGCGTTACATAATTACAGCAACAAAAATAAATAAAAACATTACTAATAAATTATGAAAGTGAATAATGCATTTTGGTAGGCAAAAGTATTTTATGCATATAGAACATGGAAGAAAATACAAACCATTCCTGGTCAACTTTGGTGTTGATGAGTTGATCACATTCTCTATTTCAATGCGCATCTCTGTCGACTCTCCTGTGTCTATGAGGTGCCTTACCTGCAAATGAACCACATCTGCATTATTTTACAAGTTTTCTCTTTGTACTCAGGTACATAATGTAAGTGGAATTATTTAACATTAACATTTTTTGAAGATTATGCTTATTATGACTGACACTGTCATTTAGTAAACAACTGCAGCAATGTTCGAAGTAACTTCGGTGTGAGCGAAGGTAAAATTAAAGCCCTTGGTAGAGGCATTCAATCTGTTTTTTTGTTGTTTTTTTATATTCACAACAATCACAACCTGTTGCGTGAGTTCAGTGATTTCTAGAACATTTGTCAGCTCTGTGTTTTGCCACATTCATAGATTTGGTTTTCAGTGAGTGAGTGATTGAAGCACAAAATGCTAATTTTGACTTGTAACCTACTAGACTGTAATGACAAATGTAGTGTACTAAAATCTTATGTAGTGTACTAAAATATTTTTTCTCATATGTGGTAACACTACAAACAACTATGAACAGACCTAACTGGCAGGGTCAAAAATTATTTATGGAGAATTTGGATAAAGCTCTTATACGAAATCTCACTAGACTGTGGCTCAGTGAATCTCATTTTGTGGCCTCTTTTTTGTGTGTGAAATTGAGTAGTGTTTCTTGGTAAACAGTAACGAAAGAAAAAAAAGAGACTTGTTGGTTGTCAGACTCACCTGGCTGGGTTTGAGGAAGTTAAGGCTAATATTGGGGTAACGTGTAGTGGGATCCACGCTGTAGTGACTGAAGTTCTTGCTGACATTTTCCGGCGTGGTCTGTGGCAGTAGACGATAAATACTCTCCCTGAGTAAAGAGCAGACATTTCAAACCAACTAATCAACTTGATTACTAATCCGATGCATGGATTATTTCAAGTAAGACCTAACCATGGAAACAGGCCAAATTAAAACCATATTAACTTTGTTATATAAGAGTGCTAAAAGCTACTGAAGAGTCACATTCCATTTCGATCCTCTTATCCTATTAGCAATAAGAAAAGTGTGACTGATGGTTCAAATCACATACAGGCACATTTCTGAGTAAACCACTCCAAGATTAAAGGGGTGTGTTTGAAGAGGAATGACGTGAGAGCATACACACACGAGCTTGAGTTGAGTTTGGTGTGGCTGCATCAATGTTTCCACACGCTCACCTCTCAGACAGCACTTCTAATGGCTGTTTTCCCTGAGCCCAGCTCTTCACCATCCAGCCTGAGTCCATAGCTGCCAGGAAACCTCGGGCAATGCCAGTACCCATGGGCCAAAAGGGCTGGAGACAACAGCACATTTAACTACCAAATGTGGCCACAGAACAGCAAATACAAATGAGCAGCACTGTGAAGACCACTCACCTCCAACAGGCTGTCTCCCACCAACGCCACCAGCAGTTTGTGGCCATTGCGCTGGCGCACCATGGCAGCATTTTCTGACGCATACATGCAGGTGAAGTCAAACATGGCGACATCAGGTTGGCCGTAGTGGTTGATGGCAAAATCCAGAGTGGGCAGCTGCTGGTTGGTTGAGAAATCGGCCGCCTCGCGGGCGTAAGACAAGAGGGCAGTCTGATCCACGTTTGCTCTGGAAAGCAGCAGCTCTGTGTCCGCATAGTCCTACAAAGGGGACCAAAAAGGAAGTGGTCAATTGTGACTCAACATTTATGACATGCAGATACTGCCTCATGCTACCACACAAATCCTTTAAATTGTATCATCTGTACACTTACACTGACCAAGTGTGACTGACAATTACATTGGGATGTCCCTTGTCATTTATAGTCTCTATGTAGGCCCTGTGGATTTATCGAGTTGTTTCGTGACCCAGTAAAGGGGTGGAGTCAAACATTTATTAAAATATTGAAAAACGTATAAACGTTACTACCGTGGCTTTTCACATATTGGAAATGTACACACTATTTTACAATATTGTATTTTCTTTAATAAATTCTCTGCCCCGCCTAGCCAATTAGGCTACGTTCACACTGCAGGAGTGTGATGCCCAATTCGGATTTTTTGTAAAATCCGATGTTTTTATGTACCGTTCACATTATGAAAACAAATGCGACATGTTATTGCAATGAATCGCATGCGCAAAGAGCACACGTCGAGTGACGTACACCCAAAACAACGACTTCACATTGCAGTGTTCACAGAAGTAAATATTGTCCCGACTTGCAACGTTTTACCACCAGCCAAGCCACTGAGGCAAACGACTTTTAGCAGTGTCATATGCAAATTTAACCGTGCCAACTCACGCTACAGATTGGTGGACTAGTTTCGCGGACGCATTAGGAGATCGATTCATGTGTCTTGTCTGCACACATTATGCAAATTCAGCTGTGCGAACGCCCGCGCTCCTGTTTTGTGGACTGTTTTCACGCTCGCTCCTGGTTGGCTGCACCAATTACAGTACGTCAGAATTACCAGGACTCTGGATCTTAATGTGCACAGAACAATTTCAAAGTCATGAATACAGATACACATATAAATATTTGGTGAAATGGTGGCAACAGCCTGACATAGTAAAAGAGGAAATAAGTAACAAATTGCCTGGGAAATTTGGGTATTACACCTAACTAACACAGCTCACCTCTCTCTCTCGCTCACATATTCAGCTGCTGTCATAAATCACTGTGTAACTCAGCGTTTTGAGAGCACTTGTGTGTAGGATGAACCGTTCTTCACAAGTCCCTCAAACATGTAGCATCAAATAACTGCATGCTTTGGGAGTGACCTGCTTTCATCGCGGGCTGTAAGAGGTACATTCTTCCGGCTTCAAGCTCTCTGGATGTCTAATGCCTGGCTGGAATTGGTGCAAGGTGGAGCAGTGGAGGTTGTCAGTTGATATTTTCTGACAGAATTATGTGGCCTCGCTTCTCTCCTGCCAACATTTGCCTTCTTTCCTTTTCTCCTTTTCCGTGAAGCAGAGTAGAGTCATTGTTTTAACTTAAGCTAAAACAAGTTAGGCTTCCTCTCTTTCTAGGTGGCTGCGCATTTCTTCACTTGCATCCAGCATTAGTGTATTTACACCGCAAATATTTAAAGTAGAATGGTTTGTTTGATTGTTTTTTTTACACGCCTTTTAAGTTGGCTTATGACCAAAACACCGGTACATAGCCACGACACACCTTGAGCAATGTTTGTACAGGAAGGCAGATGACGTTTTTTTGTGCTTTCCTGTGGAAGCAGGCCAGGGAGAAGAAAGAATATGGCTGTATGGCAAGGGTCACAAGACTAAGTAAGTGTGGCTGAGTTGACAGTTAATTCCAGGGCCACAGTTGGCTTGGTTACAGTAGCCCATTAGGCTGTTTGCAGGGAAAACAGAGGACTGAAAGAACAAAACGGTGTTAGCCTGTATGTGCGTGAAGCTACTGTTTACTAGACCGTTTTAAGGATATTCGACAATTCTCTATCACAAACACAGGCAAACACACGCGATCAGCTTTTTGATTACTCACATGAAGAATGACTCCTTTCTCCAGCAGGCTTTGTTTTTTGGCAGTCATCACAAAGTAGTGTGTGTCATCCTTGTAGTAGACAATGTTTTCCAGGTCAATACCTAAAAAAAAAAAAAACAATTGAAAGAAGTGTTACATACCAAACACAAAATGTTTCCCAATTGCAGCAGCAGACTGCTATGCCTTCAGGACAAGAGAAGCAATTATGCGACACAGAGAACAAAACAGAGCTCCGGGAACATCATCACGTCAGCAAAAAACTTGGCCAAAACTGGTATCAAAGCGTTATAATTGGACTGAGAAATTGGGAGGGGAGGAGCAAGAAATGAGCGAGAGCTGATTACGATTACTAAGTTGTTATGTGCTTTCTACTCTACAAATTATAAAATGGGAAATTTTCTGCAGTTCATACCTGTTGCTTCTCTGAGGTCTTGAAAGAACTTCTGATTGAAGATGAAGGCCACTCCGCTGATTTCTTCAACCTTAGCCTCCGCTGTCGTGTTCCTGTTGATGAAATTTGCCGTAATGGCGATTGCAAGTTTGCCACGGAACTCCTTACGTCGAAACCCTAGATGACAAACAAGATTAGCATTTTAGACAGAGCTGAAATAACCTGATATATTTTTTTTTAAATTTGTACTATTTTTCTTATTTTATATTTTTATCACAAACAGAAAAAAAACTCAATCTGTCCTTATCCAATTATTTGAACACTGTATTAGCACTAGGCATGGGCCGATATTAGATTCTGATGGTATGATAACCGTCAGCAAAAATACCAGTGTCACGGCAGCATGTGATTAAAATTACTGCTCAAAAATGTCCTTTTTTTAAATAAAAAAAGAAAAAGACAAAATAAGGTAAATAAAAACAGCCAACTGCAAAGGCACCCATATGAGTTATGCCTCCGCACCGCTCATGCTGTTTTTAAGTCACCCTTAAAAAGGAAAAAAAAGACTGGCGACAGACAGTCTTAGTGGTTATTGAAATTTTGACTTTTTAAAACCACAATAAATAATCAAACATTTTCTTTTCTTTTCTTTTCTACATTTTTATTTCGCCAAACAAAAAGGACAGAGGAAGAAAAGAAAGTACAAAATAATGAACAAAAATAAACCTAACTTTCCAATGCAATCTATCAAATACTTCCCAGCTCCAATGAAAATTAGAAACATAAAGACGCCTACTTTGTATAAACTTTTGTACATTGCTATTTGAACAAATGTTCTCTTTTTTTTCATTAAACAAAAACAAAAAAAACAAGACACACAAAAAAGACGGATCGGATTTACAGTCTTTACCAAAGACTATCTAGCTTAAGAGAAATACAATTAATTACAACACAAAAAACAAACGTCACAAACATAACCAACAAACCCCGAGAAACCAAACCAAAAAAATTAATAAAATCAGACACAGAAGCTAAACCAAGGTCTATGTAAACAAAACAAATCTAATTCTGTCGCAACAAAAAACAGACATCACAGACATGACCAAAAAAACATACGGTACTTGTTAGAAACATACATATTCACATGAACTACAGATATATACACGTACACATTTATCCTACTCCACACCCACACATATACACACAAACACAATATATTCCTGGTGCTACTTTCAACATACAGCCGTTATGGAAGAAAGAGAAAAAAACAACATCAAACATTCAGAAGACAAAAAAAAAAAAAAAAAAGACAATTTATAGAAATGGTAAGTAAATAAATAATATATCTACTACATTAATATAACTTAATAATACTAATACTATTGGGCTAATTACAGGGCCTCAAATATTTGCTTCCCCAAAAAATCAAACTGTTTTTATTTATTATTGTTCGCTGATCTAGTTCTCTCAATATTTAAATAATATTTCAATAAAGATTCAGAATCCTTGTATCTCTAAAGCCAATAATTTTCAGGAAACCAAAAACAAATTGTTTGTTTGTGGAGTCATTAACATTCTGTCATCAATAACAGCAAAGTGATTTTTAAAAACTTTAGTCACAGACCCACGTTGAGACTGACCAATAGTATCAATTTTTGTGGGGGGTGGGGAATCCAAATTTGAAGATGGCAGGTTTTGGCCCGATGCCAAATTATGCGATGTGAATTATGCAGCAGCAAAACGCACAGATTGGAACGTATGAAATGAGGTCGGGGTGTACACAGACAGAAATGAGCCTCAAATCCTAAGAAAGCAAGAATAATGTTGCCATTTGTTTCCCTTTCTCCTTGAGGAATGTGTGCTCATAGCTGCAGAAAAAGAAAACCGACTTGACTTGCCTGGCAGTGTGTTTCTCCTCCCGTCTGCTCCAATGATCACATCAAACTCCAACTCGTTGACAGGGTGTGTCCTGGGGTGGACCTCGGCCCTCCAGCCTATCCCTGTCAAACACACACAATGTGTAATCACCAGCTCATTTTCCTTCCATTAAAGTTTGACTCACTTTCACCCTCCTGATCCGCAGGAGGTTCAATAAGCCCTTTGAACTCTGCGTTGACATGGATTTCAATGCCCAGAAGAAGAGCCACTTTGAGTAGCATGAGCTGAAGTTGACGAATACCTGCAAAAACAATGACAATGGCATTACCCCTCATCCAAACACGCGACTCAACAAATCACAAATGAAAGGCAAATTGGGCACATACTTCTGAGTGGACAGTCAGTTACAATAAGACTTACTAATATGATCAATTGCACCAGCGCAGAACTTTCCATAGAACTTCTTGGCTCCGAGGCCCCTGAGGTCCTGAATGGTGAAGGGCCAAAGGTGCAGCACGTTGTTCCTGGAGAAGGCATCCCTTTTCTCTAACAGCACCACTTTAGCACCCAGGAAGGCAAGCTCGATGGCTGTTCGTAAGCCACATGGTCCGGCGCCAATGATCAGACACTAGCATCAAAGCAAACATTTAAAAACCAAACTCCGCAATCTTATCTTGCATTTCATTTAGAATCAGTAGAGATTTCTTTTGACATAGAACATAGCCTTACCCAGCTTTAAGGTATACGGGTAAGGACCCCAAAAAGTTCTTAGGTTTTATTGAGCTATTTGCACACATTCTCTTGACAAAGGGTTTTATTGACTTGTAAATGTCGTTGTTGTACTTTGTCATCACTGCATAGTGTGACCATGTTACTGGGTCCTGGGATGAGATCAAACTTCTAACTTGGTTATAAGTTAAAAAAAAAAAATATATATATATATATATATATATATATATATATATATATATATATATATATATGGACAAACCTCTGAATTTGCAACAACAACAACAAAATAAAAAAATTCAATATATATATATATTTATATGTGTGTGTGTGTGTCAAGCCAGCCATTGGTTTATTATAAACAATCAGTGAATTGAAACCACTTCATACAGTCGTGCTTGAAATGTGAGAGGTACCTTTGAATTGGTACAGGCACGGCCCTTCTTGTATTCCTTCTGGCTGGCCCTCTTGTCTAACTTGGCCCATAGTGCTTTGGCCTTCCAGTAGTTGAGTTTGGATTTGAGCCTGTGGTAAAAGACCCTGTACTCAGTAGGCTTGAGGTCCAGGTGATCACACAGCTCCTGGAAGGCCTTGAGTGTGCCCTTGCATGTGGTTGCCTGGACAAAATTGTCAAACAGGAGATGGGACTGGTTGACCCTTTCTCCACCGGTTGCACTGATGCCTCCATCCCCCATGGTCCAGATTCACACAAGGCTGTGAGGGCCCTTCACCCCCCGCAGAGGGGTCTCTGGGTCCAACCACAGCCCTGTATGATGTCAGTTTCTCTCTCCAGTGGAAGGTTCTAAGTCCCTGCCTCAGGCGTTTTCATTCTGTCAGGAAAAGAAAGAAATAAACTGGATTAAACTTCTGATGTTTTTTACCGCATGAATCAAAATCACATGCTAAATTCGAGAAAGGCTGGGAAACAGACTTGGTAAACTTTCCAGAAGCCAAACAAATTCATATGAATAAATCCAATACAAACAGGAACAAAACACCATATTAATGATGTTTTTGGCAGAGGAACATAGCGGCATTATATGTGAACTGGTAAATGTGTGCTCTCTATCAATTTGGGTGAGAAAAAAAATCTCAGCATGGAAAACATTTAAGGGACATCTAATTCTATTCATTGCACCTACAGGACACCTGAAGATCATAAGGCGTTATTCCCAGCTTGCAACTATAACATTTCCCAGTCTTCTGGGAAGACTTACTATGGTCAGAGGTTACCTGATGGACATGGCTTTGTGTAGAAAACTTTAAGGAACCTTCACAACTAAATCAGCTGGTAAGACAAACAACCAACATTAATATTTGGCCTTGATACATAGACAAAAACCCTCTTCCCTGTCTAGGGATGAAAATACCAGACGCAGGAAGGGCTCTGAACCCACACAAATCCAAACAGGAAACACACAGGCAAGTGTAGCCGCCCAAATGTGGTACAGACAGACAGACAGACACAGTCAACGGCAAGCCACCCACAAACACTGTAACAGATCCCTCTAGTCCATCACAAAATCCTGTAGGCCTGGGCAATTAATGGAAAATGTTATTGTGATTTTGGCTTCTCGCGATCATAAATACATTATAATCGAAGAAAAGTGATACTGTATGTGATATCCTGTGTTTACAAGACATCCTGAATAACCATGTGCTGCTTGCTCACTAGGGGTGTTAGAAAAAATTGATTCGGCAATATATCGCGATATTACAGCGCGCAATTCTCGAATCAATTCAATATGCGGCCGAATCGATTTTTATACATCAATTTTTTAATAGGAATATTCAACAAAACGTCTTACTTAGGGTTAGGATTTACGCATTAAGCATATAAGAATGTTATATTAATGGAACATTAAGCCTTAATATTTGATTTCAGTGGTGTTCAAACATGAAACAGACTGCAACCTGAATTTTCAGATAAATACATTTTCATACAAATCTTACAGTGTACATGGACAAGTTTACTGATTAGTATTTTCAAAATTTGAGTAAAAAAAAATCGCAATAATCAATTTATAGATTCGTATCAAGATTAATCTGTATCGAATCGAATCGTGACCTATGAATCGTGATACGAATCGAATCGCCAGGTACTAGGCAATTCACACCCCTATTGCACACACACAACACTTCTGACAGACATATATTCTACCTCCTACTGCACCCTAATTCAGATCCACAGAAAAAGGATGTCTTGGATTGTCGTGGCTGTGTGGTATACTTCGCTATACAAACAGTGGCATGTCAAACGGAACTCATCAAGAACAAGAATGGTTATGACAAAAAAATTCACACACATTTGACAACTCACATGAAGTGAAGTGTTTGAAATGTGTCAAAAATCCTTTTGGAATCTGAGACAGAATTTAGCACGCCTGGCCCGGACAGCCGTCAGCCCTTTAGCTTGTAGCACGTAGCTTTAGAATACAACTCGCGCGCACACTTGCTCTGACACCCTGCCCATCGGACTTGTCGGCAAACTTAAGTCCAGACAACACTGTGTGTGTGAGTCTTGTTCCTTAACAAGTTTAATGCCTGCAAGACCTCAAGAGTTTGCAGAAAAAAAGGCAAAAAAGCTGATCATTGCTTTAAGGGGTGTTTAGTTCTGAAGTAAATTTTCATACAAATCTGTGCAAGTTTACTGATTAGTAATTTTCTAAAGATTTTCTAAATTTGAGTAAAAAAAACAAAAAAACAATTTTTTTTTTGCAATGATTGACTTAATAGATTCGTATCGGGATTAATCGATATCAAATCGAATTGTGACCTATGAATCGTGATACAGATCGAATCGCAAGGTACTAGGCAATTCACACCTCTGCTTTGCAAGTAAAAACAACCGTTTTATTTAGATTCAACACAAATATAATCAAACACAAATATAATCTGCTTTTATGTAGATGTAAATATTATACTATTATTTACTGCAGAGAAGCTGAAATTCTGAGTATTTGGACAACTAAACAAAAAAAGAGATCTAAACAAATTGTAAAAATAATGTTAGTTCATTTCAAAATGAATTAGTTGTGGATTAAGCAATTATTGATTGAACTCCTAGTCGTAAACAAGTCAGTAAGTCAAACCTAATTATACCAATGATGCAAAGAACTTTGTGGCTTTATCACTTCAACTTTCATGTTTTATGAATAGATGATATGTAAACATGTGGACTGCAGGCTTACGATGGTGTGTGCACGGAGCTTACGTTTTTCTGTCAGGGTTTGTTCAAGCAAAGACGTTCGTCAACAGTTTTAATGCTTTTTCTTGTTGCAAAGAAATTTTGAACGTGCTCAAATGTTTCATCTAGTGTTTTTCCGATACCATTTTTTTGGCCCCCGATACCCAGCTTTGCAGTATCGGCCGATGCCGATACCATACCAATATCCAAGTTGTTGTTTTTTTCTCAACATGAAAAAGCTGTCCCGCTATTGGTTCAGAGCATTCAAGGGCCAATAGGATATGTTAGCTCGGCATGCAGTGAACATGTCACACATCAGCGAATGTCGTGCATGAGCAAGACACAAGATGCTGCATCCAAAGTCCTATATTAGCGTCGGAATTAATGGTATCGGCATGTTACTTGTTAGTACTCACCGATACCACAGTTTTAATTCAGTATCGGGGCCTCGGTCCATACCAGTATCGGTATCGAAAGAGCGAAGTTGTTGAAGTTGAAGTTTCTTCCTAAAATGCCAACCATGAGATGCATTTTGAAAATTGATAACATGAACACTTTTAACAAATTACCAAGTTTTAAATAAGAATAAACTTTGTTTCACTTTATGAGTTTGTGTTTAACTTTTCAATTTCGAGTTCAATGTTGAAAAACTCAAGGGGTATGAATACTTTTTCAAGCCGCTGTAAATGAAGAATGTCTGATTGAAATGAAGGTCTTAAAACCACACTTATGTAGTAATGATGTACTAAACTGTTGAGCCACTGCCACAGTTTCAAAATAGCTGGGATGACTGGGCTTACTGTGTGCATTGGCGTGCTGTGTATCCTTAAATGGCATTGTGTCCTGCCGGGCCAATGCTCCACGGGCACCCTGGGGATGAAGTGTTCTATTGTGACTCCTCTCATTTGCCACTCATCTAACGGTAGAAGTGCAAGAGGAAAGAAGAATATTTTCCCTCTAGACATTTGGGTCCTCTAACAAAAGGGCACCTTGTAGAAGAGAATTAAGGAGTTGAAATTTGTTCAAGGCTACACCCAGTTGTTAGGTCAAGACAAGTAATAGCTGAACTACTAATGTTGAGCATTACTGTATACAGAAAATTGCTTGCAGACCACCACAATAAAAATAGGTCTCTTCTTTTTTGTCTCACAGAATAAAAGTGAAGATTGAAGAGCATCACAATAAAATTGGAGAGTAGTTGGAAGATATTTAATCACATCTAAATGAGAAACATACTTCGTTTTCTCGCTATCCACGCCATAGCTTGGTCCCTATCCCCTATGAATAATGGGGGTTGACCAAGTCAAATTTAGGGGATTGAAAGAAAACACAGCATCAGGACCAGTATTTTACATGAGGTGAATCAACTTGCTAAACAACCAAATTCCCCCCTCAGTCAAAAAAGCCATTTATCAGCTTTGTCATTAGAATTCTTCTCCAATTCCGTAAATCTCAGAACGACTTTCACACAGGCCCGACAACCTTCATTAATTCCACTTCTTCCATTCTATGAAAAAAATAAAATAAAATCACGATCGTTTTGTAACACTGTCACTGCAACTTAAATATTTTACCAATAATATGTTTAGAAAAACCC
This sequence comes from Vanacampus margaritifer, assembly GCF_051991255.1. Taxonomy (NCBI): domain Eukaryota; kingdom Metazoa; phylum Chordata; class Actinopteri; order Syngnathiformes; family Syngnathidae; genus Vanacampus; species Vanacampus margaritifer. Next base: position 24,357,098 of record NC_135437.1, on the reverse strand, counting down.
TGATGCTTATATATATATATATATATATATATATATATATATATATATATATATATATATATATATATATATATATATATATATATATATATATATATATATATATATATATATATATATATATATATATATATATAATAATACTAATAATCAACTAATAATCATTTTTTTCCCAAATCAATTCTGTCCATTATTTTGTTGCTTGAAGGTGCCTTGTGCAGTGCAAAAAAGCCGTGGAGTAGTCCAGGGTATACGCGGCTATATGGAGTACACCCACTTCTTTTTCAGTTAGCATTGAGTATACCCACTTATAAATCCACACCGATGCACACCATTCAGCCATGGCCTACCCTCTTCTGCCTCTAATTGGCGGCTACTAGGACTGAACGATTTTAGGAAAAAAATGAATTGCGATTTTTTTAATTAATTTTTTTGACAAATACTGCGATTTCAATTTTATTTGCGATTTTCTTCACGTTCAGCTTTTTATTCACATTGTACAGTAACGTTTCCAAACATGACTGAAAATGAGATACCATCAAAATATTAAAAGCTATTACTCAAATAATGCAAGAAAGTGCTGTCAAAGTTAAAGCATTAACTCATTAATTAATCAGAAAAAGATTATGGTTACGTTAAAGGTAGCACAGGTTGTGTTTGAGCAATAAACTACAAACACTATAGCAAAGCATTTAATAAATGTTTGTGTATGACATTCAGAATATTTGTTCCATGTCAAAATATTGGGGTAATTTATTTTAAATTATAGAAGTAATTAACTGATTAGAAAAAGGAGGATGAGAGCGTGCAGTGGATTAAAAAAAAATGTTGAAGACGTCCTCATAATATTAAATGTTGAAAAAATTAACACATAACAGGTGCTCGTCAAATTTAGCGGACAAAAAATGTTGATAAAAAAAGCATTCATAAAAATAAAAAAAATCCCAAAAAAAAATCATAAAATTCGTGATAATCTGATTTAAAAATGTAATCATTTGACAGCTCTAAGCACACACGATAGGTTGTGTGAGAGGAAGTCCTTTAAAATGGTTAAAGACCTAAAGTACTACTTGGCGCAATGTTTAAATATGTAATTATGTAACTATAAAAAATAAAAACATTTTGTGCTAATGTACGTGTTCTTTGTAAATAATTGTTATATTATATGTAAATAAATATCTTCCGCATACTCCCATATTTTTGCTCTAGACTTAACTGCTTCAAACAGAGACTGGGGGCTTTGTGATATAACGTGAAATTCATATCATGGTGTTAACTCTTTTGGTCTTTTTACTGTATTGGTGAGTGTAAAAGTGTAAAAATCATAATGGGAGTATTTCTGATTGGCGTAATTGTGAAAAGGTAAATATTTTTGGTTAAAAAGAGTCAAAGTATCATTCATTCTTCTCCGTTTCTCATTCAAATCTTGCGGTTTTATGTAAATGGGCCTGTCTTTTATGTACATACTAATAAATCTATTCAACAATTAAAAAATTACAAACATTTTGAGCCCTATTACTGTGTAGATCTCAGAACTCGATGATCGATGGAAAAAGAGTGCAAACACAAGGAAATTACATTGCTGATATGTTTTTGTTTTTTTATTGCTGATATGAATTTACTTTGGACCTCGAGCTTGACATCATGGCTGACATCAGCCGTTAGCGTGCTCAGCCATTTGTGTGTGTGATAGCAGGCTAATCGCTAACCGTCATCTGTTTTTCAGTCTAGAATAAGTATTAATTGTAGTACAAATGTTCTGTTCATAGCTACTGTCTCTCCGCCATAACGCAGTTCGAATCAAGACTTCTGTGAAAAGTCTCGTATTCTCAATCACGTACTGTGTTGTCAACTTGTCATGCAGCCAGTTTTTTGCTTAGTTTTTTTTACAATTTCGGAGCTGGCTAGTGTGTGTGTGTGTGTGTGTGCGCACTGTGGCATGACGCTGACTGGTAAACTTGAGGGATAAGAGCTCTTTGACGATGTCGAAACCGCACCGTCTGAGATCGCAATTTCGGTCTCAAAACGAAATATCGTTCAGCCCTTAGCGGGTATCCCCTGCCTTCGCTGATTAGATTGGCTAATTTTGGCTTGAGGACTGATGAACCAATCGGAGGCAGAGTAGGGTGGGTCATGCCTTTAGGCCAGAGAGTGGCAGTCGTGAGAAAAAAGTAACAAACTCCACAAGGCACCTTTAATCAATGGATCAGATTTTTTTTTTTCCCATCCCCATATTCAAAATACAATACTTTTTTTCCCCTTCAAATTGACAGTATAGAAAATGCACAAACATTAAGTAACTGGTTTGTTCCGTAATATGTCAGAAACTGGGTACAAATGTTGAACATGTTTTTACAAAATAAAAGCAGATGTTCACAAATATTTTTATTTCGATTCAATACAAAGTTAAAGTTAAGACTGCTTTCATGGAGGACTACAGTACAGACGCTCCCCTACTTACGAACATTCGAGTTGCGAACAACGGTACATACGAACATTTCTGCGCGTACAGTATGTCGAAAAATGTTTGGAAAGAAATGCTGTAAGTTAGATTTTGTATTGCGCGTAGTGCTTCTTTCCGCCGCTAATACCGACGATTGGCGCTGTGAGAGCTCATTGGAGGCTGAGCAACGTGGCGAGGAGGAGGAGGAAGAAAACGCCGGTCCCCATGAAGGAGGAAATAACTTTTGAAGTCGATTCCAACGACGACGAAGAATCTCTCATGATATAAAATCCTCCTCTTCCTCCTCCTCCATCATCTCCTTAAGCATCGAGTACATCTTCCAAAAGTAAGTTAAACTTCATTTTATTTATCTTATTACGTACATGTACATACTGTGTGTGTGTCTCTCGCACTCTCTCTCTAACATACGTAGTACAGTACAGTACTGTACGTATTCTCTCCATTTTATTAAAAGTTTTTTTCAGTACAAACCAATGCAGGTTACTTGTACAAGCCTTAAACATACTTATATAAACCTTCAATATACTTATATAGGCTTTAAACATAAATCATAATACAAAATATAGCACTGAAGCAACTTACGAACAAATTCACCTTACGAACGATCGTCCGGAACGTAACTCGTTCGTAAGGTGGGGAGCGTCTGTAATCCGATAATATTTATTTACTGTTGAGGATGAAATTCAGAGGATCTTAACAATTTTAAATTTAAAAAGGTCTCTAAATAATCGATTATCAAAATAGTTACTGATTAATTTGATAATTGATTAGTTGACAATTAATCAATTAATAGTTCCACCTACAATTGCTAAATGCATGAGATTTTGATTTAAATCAAAACAACATTTGTTGCAGACAGTAATGCATAGCCATATCATGACAGCACAGATAAGGTAATCATTTTGACACTATAATCATGAAAAATGAATACAGTGCTTAATCCCAAGTCATAAAAGTTCACAACAGCATTTTCATCAAGAAAATTGCTATATCCAGTCTTTATTCGAAGCATAAGCGCAAGCACGGCAAGCAACTATGTAGTCAAAATGGACTGAACCACAAGAGGAATGGAGCAAGTATGCTGGAACACTGACGCACAGGCTTGCTGCTATCAATAGCACACACTGCTCGCTCTCCATCATTCATGCATGTGGATTGTTATGTTGCTCATTTGCGTTAGCTCACTGCAAAGACTGCTATGGCACAATGTCATGGATCCGGTTACCCGGACACTCCAACCTTCTTACTGAATTAGGAGGTGTAATGTAAGCGAATAGAAACACAGACAAAACCTAGGTCAGCCTTTGGAAAAAGAAAAAAAAAAAAAGTGGCAAAATGGTTAGGGGAAGATGCGACATATTTCAAGCAAATGTGGATAAATGCAAATGAAATTATTAAAAAAAATAAAATAGAAAGTTAAGACAAAATAAAACAATGTTGAGAACCTGACTCGCTGAATCACGCACCCCCAACATCTATCCATCCACCCATCCATCCATCAATTTTTGGAACCACGCTTTCCTCACAAGGGTCGCTGGAGTGCTGGAGCCTATCCCAGCTGTCTTCGTGCAGCGCACACTGAACTGGTTGCCAGCCAACACACACACATAGACCAACAACCATTCACGCTCACCTAGGGACAATTTAGACACTTCAATTAACCTACCATCATACCATGCATGTTTTTCAGAATGTGGGAGGAAACTAGAGAGATCCCGGAGAAAACCCACACTGGCATGGGGAGGACATGCAAACATCACCCAGGAAGGCCGAAACCCGGACTCGATCTCACGTCCTCAGCACTGGGAGGCGTATGTACTTACCAGTCAACCACCGCGCTGCACCCAGCATCTATTCAACTTCAATTCCATTCAAATGTTTATTTGACAGGGCAATGCAGTCAAACTTTGTTACAAATTTGCAGCTGATGTGTGATGCATAATACAGGTTATAGCTAATGCTAATTCCCAATCCCAGTTCGCAGTTGGGCTATCCCGCAACATGAAGTACACTACAAAATGTCAATTAATCAATAAAAAAGGCTTAAGAAACCACACAATTAAAAATCAACTGGAGCTGTGCGCAGCTATGAACGGCCCTCGCAACCCAGGCCACGTTGGGGTACTGGCACCATGTGGCACTGGCACATAGGACAAGAACTGAAAAATGAATATCAAATCTAATTGTATTGTTTTTGTGCATTGTGCCGTTTAAAAAGGTAATGTTAAAGCTTTTTCTACATAATGCATGCTCCACCAATGCCCAGATGAGAACGAAGAGCCCTGACTGTTTTACTCTGACTGTACCTATCAGCTTTTATCTTCCCTTTGTAGTAGAGTGTGCGGACCCTGCACACTCCACAGTTTCTTTGGGGAGGGGAGGGGCGGAGTTGTTCTTATCTCATTTGAAGTCATGTTTTTGTTTGTCAACTGTGGCTGTCGCTTTAAGATTGTGCACGTACTCGCATGCGCGCCATGAACGAACCTGACACAGATGCTGCAGTTATGCTTTGGGCCAGAGGTGGCAGTCGCGAGTAAAAAAAAAGTGACAAACTGCACAAAGATCCTTTAAGGAAATCGTATCACTCACAAACTTTACTGCACATTGTGACTGCACAGAACATTTTTGGTTTGACTTTCTGCTTTAATGACTGTAAATTAGTTTCAATCAACACTATAATTAAGCACTATCGCACCAGAATTCATTAATTAATGCACAAATCAAATGCTACAACCATGCATTTATCTCATCTAAAACTCTCCTTATGTGCTCAACTAAGATTCATTACCAATTTAATGAAACCTTCCAAACCGACTTTGACATAGCTTAAAATGTGAAAAATGTGTCTGATGCCATCAACTTGTTTCACTGGAAAGCACTGAAGGGACATAAAAAAAATGATGGTTTGGTACATGCCATAATCCCGTCACATCACCAATTGCTGAGTATCCCTAATCTGCTGCGTGGGCGAAGCAAGCTGTTCCAATAAATACATCAGTTTGAAGACTGTCAGATATGAAAAGATTATATTAAGATGACATTCAGATTGGTAGTACAAGTCCTGTAGATGGCAGTAAATTGCATTGAAACAGTCACAAAGACGTTTAACCTACATCAATGCAAAATGCTACTCTACATTATATCATGTTTTTTATTAACTTATCTTTGCTAAACACAAAAAGGCTGGAACACATAAAGATACCTTGGATTTCATTGAACAACCAGTTTACATTTTAAGTCAACTGGGGTCCAGGCCAGATATCTAATATGACCAGTGAAACCTGAAGACCACAACAAGCTAGAGTATAAATACCAGCAGGGCAAAGACATACACTCTGGGTAGGATTAGTTCAGTCAGCATGACTGTCGGGCAAAGAACCACCTGTTTCAAGACATTTAATTAGCTCTTATAAAATATAGCTTACCATTGCAGTTAAGCTACCAAAAGCAAGATTATCCCAGAAGGTCATTCTACACATCATTGCTTTAACGATCGGTGTCACTCCGTCGTACTGAAATTATTTAGCATGCAATTGTGTTGTTGCATGTACCGCAGATTAATGAGGCTCGCTGTGGGCTGAGCAGCATGTGCATGATCTGGAAATCCACAAAGACTAAAAGACATGGTGGTTTAACAGAAAAAAATCCTGAAAACAGGTTCATCATTTGCTAAGCTAACAACTATTCAGAACCCATAAAGTTTTACCTCAGATAAACTGGGTGTATTATGCAACGGTTACCTTGTTTGATGGAAAATCATTGGGCAGAGAACAAGACTCTTCTCGTTTGCTGTTAAGACCAGCAGGCATAAAGATCTAGAGGCAAATCCACTGGCTAAAGATTCGAAATATGATGTAGTTCTGGTATTACTGTGAGCACTATGCTACAATATGACTGAGCAGAAACATTCACAGAACATAATTAGTAGGGGTATGCAAAAAAATCGATTCTCATAAGAATCGCGATGCTCATTTAGTACAATTCAGAATCGATTTTAAATGTCCCAAAATCGATTTTATTTAAATTATTTGATATTGTCTTGCCTTTGTCTGTGTGCGCCTTTATTTGGAGCGCTGTTCATGTTGTACCTGATTTGGCCACTTAGGGGCAGTGTGGTTCCACACGGTCTAATACACTGTTAAGTTGTAGCCACATTAGAGAGTAGAAGGAAAAAGTCACAATCAAGTTATTCCAATAAAAGTTTTTTTTTTGCAGTGTGGAGACATTCTTTTGAGTGATAAAAGTGCAGCGAGTAGCGCGTTAATTAGCATTAGCGAGTGAGACTGGAGTAGATCATTACAATTCCTTGCACATCTATAGATTGAAGCAAAAATCATTGTCAATCAAATCATTTTTGAATCACACACGCACAAACACACATACAAAAAAAAAAGGAGAACAATGATGATGACATGTCAAATGATCAATACTGAGCTCCCCCCCCCCCAAAAAAAATAAAAAAAATCGTTTTGAATCAAAAATCGTTCTTTATTGGAAATTGATTCTGAATCGAATCGCAGACCCAAAAATCTGAAACAAATCGAGTCGTGAGGCATTCAAAGATTCCCACCCCTAATACTTAGTATTTTTTTTTAATACTGTTTACCAAAAACATGAGTACTGAGATCTGTACAAAACCTGGCAGATTGTATAATGCATGATTATGTTTTTCAAACTAATTTAAGAATGGGACTTTTAAAATGTTGGGCTCAAAACAGCTCGGCCCCCCCAGTCATCATAAGGCAAGATAACATGGAACTCTGGTTCACACACCCCACAGTAGAAGGGGGTTGGATGAGCAGCCGATCATTTGCATGAGATCAGTGAAGTCTGCATTTGGGGCCAGTGGGGCCGGGCCCCACCAGATAGCGCTGTTGAGCTCTATGCGGGCTCATACTTGGTCTTCTTTATAACTAATATAACTAATTTTATTTTATCAAGAATAATATTATTAAAATAAATATACAATACAATTATGTTTGTAAGGTAATTTCGTTATAAACATATATGTATAATACAAAGCCAAGTTCAATTTCATCTCATTTCTATTTCGTCCCTCCCGACCGCCAGGTGGCGGTGCTGAAAACAGCGCACTGTTGTTTTGGCGGATGGCAGCATACAGCAGATTGGTTTTCATCGTGAGCAAAAAGACTACGTAATAGCAAACCAACAACATTGAATGAAGTAAATTCATTGATGACGTTGCTCAAGAGAGAGAGGCAGCGCAAAACACTGCAGCTGTCTTGTTATGAAGGAAGCTTGTGGCTCAATTTAAGTGAAGGTGAGATTTGGCCACCTTATAGCAGCGCTGCTTGTTGTGGACAGCACACTTTTCAGTCATTTCAGCAAAACATTGTCATATGTTGAATTTGAAGCAGCAAAGAAAATCTGGCCATTTGGAAATAAAATTAAGCTAGAAATTGAGCTGAACAAACAGCACTGGTGAGTAGCATTTTTATTTTGAAGGGCTGCTCGATTAGAGAAAAAATAATAATCCCAATTATTCTGGTAATAATTGAAATCACAATTATTCAAATGGTTATTTTTGGATACAAAATGTTTAAACATTTAAATATATTAAGACAAATAAAATTATTTGAAACACTATAATTATGTAAGTTCCTTTTGGAGCAAACAAGATTTATTAAGTAGTCATTTTAAAATAAAAAAGGTGCAAATGTATAAATTCAAACAACTCAAAATGAGTATTAATAGTCAGTTGTTTACAATTATTATTATATAATTTTGCAATTGTGGAGTGTAATAATTGAAATTGGATTTTGATTAATTGCACAGCTCTATGAATAAATGGTAGGCTACTTCATTTATATAGCGCTTTTCCACTGGATTGTGATCTTGAATTGAATTTGAATTTATTGTGTAGGCTTTGCTGTTTGTGGATGTGAAGTGCCCACTTTTGTGCCCCACTCAACTTTTTATGCCAGAGACGCCACTGAGACAGATACAACCATGCTACTACATTGTGCATCTGTTGCAATCACACCTACGCACCCTGCAAGGGTTTACCTATGCTAGCAAAAACTACTAGTCTGTGATTAATCAAACTGAAATGGACTGTTTAGTGACTGTCTCCATTTCAAATCAGAATCGCAATCAGAAACTCCTTAGTGTCCCTTAAAGCGAAATTGTTGTTGCAGCAGGAGAACAAAAACGACAAGGTATACAATAGGTGTGTTTCCATTACAGTTTTTTGCAAAAATAAAAGCGATATTGTACTATTTCGATAAAGTACAATTTCGACTTGCCGGTGTTTCCATTGAAGAGCGTTTTGCTTCTGAGGCGCAATTCTCGTAATGTCCCTTCTCGTCTTGTTTTGCTAATTTCATGAAGGACTACAGAAATCAGTGAACAATGACCGTTGATATGCTGAAATCAGAGGATTTAGACAATTTTAAATTAGAAAATGGCTCCAAACCATTACTCGATTATTAAAATAGTTGTCGATTAATTTAATAATTTTGACAGCTCTAAGTATGACATGCTCATTGTGCTCAATTGGAATACCCCAATCGAAACCGCGACCCACGGACTTCATTACGCAAACAAACGTAATTTCCGCTTTTAACTTTCTACGTTCAAAGATATGTTTATTTCACTCACCATGCTAAATAAAGTAGTTGGTTTCCTCCTTGCTTCAAAAGTGTGGTTCTTTGCCACTTTACTCTGGAGATTCATTTAAATGAATTAAAACGTTAAAAAAAAAAATCACAGTTAACTCACCCCAAAGTCGTTTCTGTACTACAAAGAAAAAAAATTCCTCGCAAATACAAGGAGAAGAATAGCACACGCACAAGGCAAACCAATGCCGCGTTCAATTGAGGTATTTGGATCTCAATTATATGAATAAGAACTCCTGTTACGGAAGGGGTACCTCAGGGTTCTTATTCGGGTTTTTAAAAACCTGAATAAGAGCATATTTGGGGTTTTGCGAGTGTTTACATAGCCTTTCAAAACCCAAATATTGGCAATATTTGGGGTTTAAAAGGGTTATTGCCTGCATATGCAAATGCACTTAATGATGATATGTAAGACATAATAAAAAGGCTAAAAGTCAGACTGACACAATAAAAAATAAATAAAAAATAAAACACCAAACTCATACACAAGATTTCTAACACAAGTATTGCAAAGACTGCAACATGTAGATGTGCAAATAAGCAATGGTAGCTGAGGACATGTGCAACCTAAGGGCTAGTTGCCATTCAGTAAATCAATTGCATTTAGGATAAATGAAAGTTGGATCTTTTTTTAAATTATATTATAGATATTACAAATAGATACGAGCCCTGTCTGCTAACTGCCTGAATTTTTTTGCAGCAAAGATAACGGTTGTAAAGAGTTGACAAATTACACATCCTCCAGCTACCTTATTGCTGGCTCACGTCTCTTCAAAGGCAATTCACACTCTAACTTCACTGAACACAAAGTCCGACTGGTTAAGGTGACATGACAGAAATCATATAAAAGCAACATGTTTCTTGCGAACAAGGCTAGACTTTGTACAAAAGTAATATAAGGTTATGTAAAAGACAAAATAACACATCATTGAAACTTTATTTCTTCCAAAGCATCCGTCTATATGAATGCCCTTATCCTATTACCATGTGAGCTGCTTTGGAATCATGGCAAAATACTCCCCCCCCCCCCCCCAAAAAAAAACATGCATCCTATAAAAAAACCCACACACAATAAAAACAGCTTTTTGAAGCTATACAAGGAATAATCAAACACATCCCAATGATGCATACAGTGCATGGAAGTTCTGAACTGTGCATGCTTGTTTTAAACCAAGATTGCAGCGCTATAGTACAGTGTTCAAGGGTCACCAGAGCAGCAAAATGTAAACACTCATTGGCCTACTCTCAGGAATGTGTTTAACTTAATGACCTACTTTTAAACCGCATGGGCATGGGAATTGGTCGGGATGTGGATCTAATACAGAGTAAGAGCTGGGGATCAGTCAAAAATTTTAGATACTGGTACCGATACCGGTATCACTACTGATACCATAGCTAGGTCTGGGCGATATATCGACTTAATCGACATTTGATTTTTTTATGTTTTTGAACACCCGAATAAGAGTATATAATAAAGGTTATTGCACGTGTTTGCATGGCGTTACAAAAGGGTTATTGGCTGCGTGTAAACGTAGTCATTGGCAGCTATGCTTATCAAGTGACACCCTTTACAAAGGTGCTGCCAGATGACGTCACTTATAGGCGATTCTAGAGGTGTGCGTTAGAATAATGGCTACTTATTAGGGGTGTTAAAAAAAAAATTTATTCGGCAATATATCACGATATTACAGCGCACAGTTCTCGTGTCAATTCATATGCAGCCGAATCGATTTTTAAAGATCAATTTTTGATGGAAATATTCAACAAAATGTCTTACTTAGGGTTAGGTTTAACACTTTAAGCATGGAAGAATGTTATATTAAGCCTTAATATTTTATTTCAATGCTGTTCAAACATGAAACAGATTCCAACCTGTTTGTTAAATACAGTGGCTCAGTTATAAGCCTAAAGTAAATTTTCATACAAATCGTACAGTGTACATGTACAAGTTTACTGATGAGTATTTTCTAAATTTTAGTTGTTAAAAAAATCGCAATAATTGACTTATCGATTTGTATCAAGATTAATCGGTGCCGAATCGAATCGAATCGTGACCTATGAATCGTGATACAGATCGAATCCCAAGGTACTAGGCAATTCACACTTCTACTACTTATAATGTTACATTTTTTTTAATATTGTTATTTTGGCATTTGCTAAACAAGAAGTAGGCAACCTTGGTCCGTGAGAGCCGCAGTCCTGGGTGTTTTAGATGTCTCCCTCCAACACAGGTGATTCAAATGATCAGCTTTCATTTAAATAAAGACTGATTTAACATATGTCAGTTAATATACATATGTACAGAATGTATCCATCCATCAGGGCTGAAATGCCACTCTCGACTATGTGGTCAGTCAACAAAGGAAATCTACACATTTTTAATACAACAGCTACAAATAACAGCCAAAGAATAAAAACAATGTTGCGTAAATACAAAGCCCCAAGATTAGCTACACTTTCGGAATGTAACAAAATTCAATAAATGTCTTTCCATTATTAGGTTTGTCTGATTCATTTAGCAACGTCTACAAGTGTGGATGTAGTTTAAAAGTGGTGTATAACAATCAAACCATTACGTCATTATGTATGGTATATTGTCAAACCAGCAATGACACATGCGTCAAGTCAAGTCTTTAAGCAAATAATAATTAGGCAATTAACCCATTCACAAATGGAGCATGTGTCACTAGATCTGATCCTGCGTGAAGAACACCGCAGAAGCCACCCAATGTGTTACATGAGCTAAAGCAGCCCTGTACCGTGGCTGCCCCGTCTAAGAACGACCGAAAGTCAACAGTACATGAACGACAACCATTAATGCTCCTCCGCGACTACAGTTTAAAGGCTGACAACTTTATCTCGGCCCAGCGTTCTTGTTTGTAGGGTTTATGAAATAAACAGAGCGTGACGTTGGCAAACGTGTGAGAGGTGCACTTCGCGGTTCCGAAGGAACCATGAAGAATGTCGTGAACGTGCATGTCAGGAACCGCGCGCTTACCTGCGACACTTGTGTGTTTAGAATAATCCAATCGTGCGTAGCGGCAAAGAAGCCATGTTTGCTAGTTAGTCCAGATTCCCTCGCAAAACGCAGACGGAGACGCAGCCAAACAGGCGCAGAGGAGCAGGCGCAACTTGAAACAGACAGAGGCGGGTCGGTCCAAACCATCATAGCAAAGAGGGGTGACGGATTAAAGATATAAATAACAACACGTCAACAAACTACTGAGTAATACTCGACTTCATTGTGATGAAAAGATGACGTTGAACGTTCCCCGAAATGAAAGGAATACTCGCACTGTTCGCTTGTAATTTTAAAGGTAGAATAGAATCCCAAACGCCTTCTTCCACTGGAGCAAACCAACGCATAATAACACCGTCTAATCCGATTGGTCTATTACAACATGACGCAACCACTGTTCAGCGTCAGGGTGACGTATTGAAGAAAAAGCACACCAAAAAAAGAAAGAAAGAAAAAGTATTGAACAAATAGCCCGAGGAAAAAGTGGCGATTGAAGAAACGCTTGTTGCCATCCAATCCAAAATTATTACATTTCATATAATAATCATAAATGGAGACAATATATATACATAAAATACGTAAAAGAATACTAAGAGACTATATAATAAAAAGAAATAATAATAAATACATAATAGGAGTAGCATAATGTTATTGTCATTTTTATAATAATATTGCCATTGTCTCTATACTTGCGATCCTAAGGGATACGTGATATAAAAGGTGGAATGATTGAAATGTGTTATTATTTGTCATTGCAATGCACTGCAATGATTGTTGTGGGCTGATATTTTGATGAAATGCACCCCCTTTTAAACTGCAGCATTTATTACTTTTATAAAAAGGACTGGAACTCAAGATCATAAAAATAAGCAAACTATTTCAATAAGCATTACATTTTTGTTTATTTTGTCAGGGACAAACTAGGTTAGTTTAACAATTTGTTTAACATTCACAAAATATATACTAGGGACCGTGTGTGTCTACTAGATGTGCATTTTAAAAATGTACATCCCCCTTACTGATTTTTGGGCAGAGGTCCAAAGGCCATATGATGGTTTTCTAACAATGCACAAACGGTAGTGGTTGAAGAGCTACAGTTGCCAAGGTGAAAAAACCACTGGAGATTACAACCTAGCAAAATTGCAAGTTTCAAACAATTGCTTTTAAATAGCAATGCACAGCACAGAAAACAGTAACATGAGTCAGCTTCCCACAGACGGAAATATGCATCACTGATTCACTCTGTCCTGCTCTAATATGAGCAATGCTATTCATTCTTTAGAGGAAATACTGCACCCATCACACCAGTAGCACAGAAATCCAACCAGTAAATTCATATGACATTTAAAGCTATAAAGATTATCTTTATAAATGTGCTGACTGCTTCAGATGAAAAGGTCAATGGCACAGAGGTTCATGTGGCGTGGCCTCACTCAGGGGCAATTCAATATTATTATGATTATGCCAATAATAGTAACCAAATCAAGAAAATAGAGATGGCCTAAGAATTTTTTAATATAGACATTAGAATTGGCCTTTTGAAGAGTACGTTAATGTACGTTAATTAATCTATTCAATACTGTATATTGGGGAGGTGTTCCGGGCATGTCCTACCGGCAGGAGGCCCCGGGGACGACCCAGGACACGCTGGAGAGACTATGTCTCTCGGCTGTCCTGGGAACGCCTTGGGGTCCCGTCGGATGAGCTGGCTGAAGTGGCTGGGGAGAGGGAAGTCTGGGCTTCCCTGCTAAAGCTGCTGCCCCCGCGACCCGACCCCGGATAAGCGGAAGAAGACGGACGGACGGACAATACTGTATATGACTTTGACATTTTCTATAATGTTCCAATTTCTTGAGATGCTCTTGTATGTCAAGCTTAATCATTCCACAACCTCAAGGACATTTGGTAAGACAGGTTCTCATCTTGATGCTCTATTTAGATGTGCTAATTAAACAAATCCCACAGGGATTCTGGATGTGTGAAAGGAGAGCTTAAAAGGGAAGAGACTTAATGCTGCAGTAAAGAATATTAGTGGGTGGTTTCCTGTTGCAAGGATTCCTCTTTAGTTTTAAGTCATGATTTATTTTTTTCCCTGCCTTTCGCGCAAATAATATGGACTGATTGGTAATAAAAAAAAACTGGCAATAAAAGTAATAATCCAGCAATAATCTAGATTTACATAATACAAAATAGCAGCGAAACCTATGTATTTGTTGACAAGATTTATGTATGCCTGACGTGTCAATAAATGCATGCGGTATGCCCCTACTACAAATCAATCTGTAGTCTCATATGATGATCTCTCTCTCTCTCTCTCTCTCTCTCTCTCTCTACCACTATGTCTTTCACACACAGAAAAAGATGAGCAATGAAGGTGTAATTTGCTGAACCACGTCAGACTGATTTGCATAGGCCAAATAGTGCCGCTAACTTTTCTATTAGCAATTCCGATGGTAATTCAGTATAAAATGTTAACGCAATAATTCAGAATCAACATTGTGACCTTTGTCAAACACCTAGTAATATACCATCAATATCAATCATTAATACACATAAAAATAAAAATAAAAGATATAAAATAGTCCCCATATTATGCTAGAGTCAATAAAAAGTATACATAGTTTTCACATTTAATAGACGGACGCAGCAGTACGGAAGTGCTTAGTTGCCTTATAACTGACTAACTTATTTTTACTAGGAGCAGAGTGGCCCCCTAATCTGAAATTTGAAGCGCGCAAGCAAAAGATTTAGGAGGACACGTTATAATTTGACTTGCAAAGTTTTCACTATATACCTGGTGTTACTTAGGCCGAATATTACACATCATTAAAATGATCTGCTCGCCTTAGAAATGACAGTAACAAAGTAGAAAAACATTTTACAGGTACATATTGTTTTATCAACGACAGGGCAAATCGTTTTTTCATCAGGATTGGAATAGATTTTGAGGACTTCACAATACACTACATGAGCCACATTATGAAACCAACCCTAATTGCACTAAACACAACCAGCTTTCCACCATGCCTGTCATTGTTTGTCTTCAGCCATTCACTGATGATCTGTGGAGAGCGAATGAAGCATGCAAACAAAAGCTTGTCTAGGCAAGGTGAGGCCGGCTGAACACACAACAAAGGACTCAACGTGATGTCATTCGGGAAATCTTCACCGGCATCTGTCAGGTCACGTTACCAAATTCACATGACAATGGCCACTGTCTGGGGATCAGTCGACTTTTTCAGATGAGAGTCAGGAATAAAACTAAGTACTTACTGTTCTGAAGAGTAAAATATTCCATCTTCGATTTGATCCTTTTTCTACTTTCATCCCTTTCCCCTTTTCTTTTGATCTCTTCCTCCTTCTTCTCACCGCTGCAAGATGCTGCCTGGACCAGTGCTCGTTGTCATGGTTACCGGGGTGATAAACACGTGACTGGATATCCCTGTATGCTGATTGGTCATATGCAAGGAGTGCATCGAGGCAAGGAGAGGAGGGGGGTGGTGATGTCACACGCCCACCAGTTCACATATGGGAGGAATCCTCCTTGGTCTGCCTAAAAGAACACAGACACAATAGGTTTTGCTTTTTTTCACTCTAAGGGTGGGGTCAGGGATGATTCCATTTGACTGACTGACTTTGTGGCCTCCTGACTCCTGTGAGTTACCTTTAATAGCTCATCTCACGTGTCACGTGTGCTCAAATTCAATATGCCTTTTGCTCTCAACTCATAAATCGCTCCAAACTACCATAACCCAAAAGCTGAAATAACCTGACAAGGCATATACGTAAGGACCCACGTGAGGGTCAACCAACCACAATTTAGCCGTCATCCACAGTGGCAACAGGGAACTATTTATAGTGCTGTGCAAACAATGCATTTTTAACTGCTGTTGCTTTTCGTTACAGTAACAGCTAATTATAAATATTCACTTTGGATCTGTTGAAGTAAAAATGCTTACCTTGTATTGATTGTTTAATTGTTTAATATGTTATTATATTAATAAATTACAGTCAGGATATAATAACAAAGCTCAGCCTTGCAAAACACTCTTAAGGAGATGTTCTGTATACATCTATTTACCAGATTATCAATATACTTCATTGTACGGAAGCATAGTTTGTATTACATACAATTCCTGGTTTGTATGCAGGATAAGCAAAAACAATTTAATGATTTGTCAAAGGATGGAACACTGACCAAGGACAGCACAAAAGAAAAAAAAATATTTAAAGCAATCTTTACAAACAAAATCAGAGGTTACATATTTATTATTGTGATTGATATTTGTAGCGGTCTTCAACTGCACTGCAACATTCCAAACTGTGTTATAGAGAATGCAGATGAATGCATGGAATGCTGTAGAAAAATGGCAATAACAGTGGCACTCTGCGTGTGGGTGAACAAAAATGGTCTCTCCACATTGCTATAAAAGTCTTCTGAGAAAGATAAGTGTGGCATTTTGCGTGCTATTTGAGGGAAAGACATTTTTGTTGGCCTCAGGCACAATCCCAGCAAATACACAAGTATGGTAATCATGGCCTAAAGTTATTTTGGGCTTGGATAGTCCAGTTGACTTTATGTGTGTACAATTGTTTTGTTTTGTTTTCCCCTATCTTGTTAATTACCACTTGAGCTGTTTACATTCCCATTATACATTTTAAGTTCATGAAAACAAATGCTTTGGACAAATTCCTTGATGGATAAAAAAAAAAAAAACTTTAAAAAAAAAACACTTCAAATCAATAGGCTGTTCAAAGGTTTTGCCAATGCCTCAGAGATATCATATGATAATAGCTCAAGCCAGTGCTATAAATTATGCAACCATATTCTATTCCTGTGACTTAGTACTTACATTAATAAAACATAACTGAAACTTCTATTAATTCATTAATTAATTAACGTATGTTAGCATGAAGAAATTGTCCAATATCTTCGTAATTGTTTGCTGGACTGACCAGCAGTTTTAGAGATTTTAAAAGGTCCCATACTGGCTGTATTTCTTTTTGATTCATCTTGGGCGTCCTTTCATCGAAAGAGGGTTGATATTTTTATTAGTATTGTTGCTATTGATAAGGAAAAAAAATATGTATATGTAAAAGTATGACAATATATGCATATGGTACACTGTTCAATGTGTTCACTATTAATAATTACTATAATAACCCTTGTTATTAATAATCAAGCTATATTAGCTGTATGCTAGCAGTTTTTTGTTTACTATACACTATTTATTGTGAAACCGATGTTAAAAGGGGTAGGACCTGATAAGTTTATACGTCTTCCTACTCCTTTTCGAATATGTATGTGTAAATGACTGGGTGAAACACTTTGGAACTTTCTTATGTTGCTTTTGTTGCTTGAATACTGTGTTTGTTTGAAATAAAATTGAAGAAAAAAAAAAGACTCAAGGGGGCAGAGGTAGGAGAGGAATCTACATTCAAATCATAGGAGGAGTTACAAAACTGCAACCTCACCCTTTGGGTCACCAATTATGTGATGCACAAGTTAATTCAGTAAGGCCTTAGTTATCCATCCATCCATTATGTTAACCGCTTTTCCTCACAAGGGTCACGGGGGGCGCTGGAGCCAATCCCAGCTGGCTTCAGGCAGTAGGCGGGGTACACCCTGAACTGGTTGCCAGCCAATCGCAGGGCACACACAGAGACAAACAACCATCCACACTCAAATTCACGCCTAGGGACAATTTGCAAGGTTCAATTAACCTGACATGCATGTCTTTGGAATGTGGGAGGAAACCCACGCAAGCACGGGGAGAACATGCAAACTCCACCCAGGAAGGCCGAAGCCCGGACTCGATCTCACGTCCTCTGCACTGGGAGGCGGGCGTGCTAACCAGTCAGCCACCGTGCCGCCCAGGCCTTAGTTATGATACACTAAAACATGTCAAACTGCACTCCAGTGACAATCTCTACTCCGCATTACTGCCCACTCCCCACTTAGCGATGTCTTGACATACTGAAGGTCACATCAGAGAAGAGAGACTTTTTACGTCCATCAGGCACCACAAGCTTTGAGAAATGGCGGATGAGTAGAGTGGTGCGCATTAGTGAATCTCATCATGTTCATGGTTGCCCATCATGAGCTTTTATAGGCCAGTGTGCCGCATTGGAGAGTCAGAGAGCGCTGCAGGACGGCAACAGCAGCAACTTTGGTGTCAGTTTGCATCACTGCACCAAAAACATTGGCTCCACCATTCTACTACATTATTTTAATCCAAGAGCAAAAGTCTGTCTGTACAAAGCTAATAATGCTAAGTTTTGATTGACACATGCCGATTATGTCCATCTACAGTCCTGGGAAGGACCAACTGACTGTTTAAATCAACACTGAAGGACCTAGGGGAGTGAATTGCCTAGTACCTGGCGAACCAAGCTCGGAATTGTCAATAGGCACTGGCAGACAGATGGCAAGATGTGTCTTATGGAGGACTCCTGCCCTTGCCATTAGTTTAGCAATAACGTTAACATGCTAATGATAACAATGATAACTCATCAATGCTAAATACCATGTGGCCTGTAAATGTGATGGCTTCAAGCCAAATTAGCAACATTAGCATAGCCTAATTTGGCATGTGCTGAAGACAATATTATTTGATACTACAATGAATTATCTTAGTTATTTAATGTGCATTTAAGAACCTATGTATTGGTAATTATTACCTTAGTTTGCTCCGTGTTCTCTTTAAAGGTTTAAATCTGACTTAGGCCTACACACACCTGTCTTTACAGCAACCTAAAAGGAAGAACTGAATGTGCCATCTGAATTTATCATTTCCATTTTCCTGCTTATGTTGGCTGCTTTCAAATTAAACAGAGCTAAATGCAGCAACACACATGGTGGTATTAGGCCATGTGCTTTTTCCACGATAAATCATGTAGGTTAGTGTTAAAGTTTCAAACTTCAAAGAACACGAAGCAAAAGACATGTTTATATGTCCACTCGTTTTCTTCTTCTTCTCTCTCAAGGACTTAGCTTTGCCTCAGATACACACACACACGCCATCCTATCAAGCAAAGATCTTCGTTCTTGGTAGCGCTGACAAAAAACTTGACTATCATGTGCACTGTGCAGCTGTTTAAATATTGTGACATGAGATCTCTGGCTGGCACAAAGAGCTCTTGTAACGAACGGCAGAGCCACTACAACAATGAAAGCTCATCCTGAACACACACAATCTGGTCTTTGCGTATTTGTATTTACGGTACATTTATACCTAAGTCTTTTGTGATGAGTGGGGAAAGAAGAAGAAATACATACAAAAAATCCTTTAAGTCACATACCTTCCCACTGTCAAGAAAAGATAAACATTATTTATTTTATGAGAGAACAAATCTAGATGTATCCTTCTTTGACCTGTTTAATGTGTCCATTGAAAGTGTGTTGAAGTCATTCATCACACTCATCACAAGTGAGCAGGCTTAATTCTATGGAAAGCAATGTGCATGACTTCTTGGACTCCAGTTCACAAATCGACCAAGTAGCAATTTTGAATTTGATTCAAATGAACTATAGGGTGCTAGAATGCATGAATGCAAAACACAGGGTGCTGATTGGATGACGTGGGGAGCATAGCAGAGTCCAGCGCTCTGTTTTAGTGCGCAGTGATTGTCAAGTTGCTAGAAGACTAACTGCATCTTCTATGCCAAGATTTGAATCAAACAGGCACACAAGATATATGCGCAGTGGGAGTAAAATATGTTTAGTATGAAGATGCCGCTTATTGTACATCTTTGCTGAAAACCATGCGTTTGAATTTCAGAATATTTCATCTTGATTTAAAGCAAAAGAACACATTGTTATGAACGTGTTTAAATCACGCAGTGTTGAATAAGAAACAGACCAACCAAGAATGTAGCCATTCATTTACAGTACAAGGAGAGAAAATCACGTCAGAGTTAAGCTATTTCAATTATTCAAGTATGGAAGAATGACCTAAGTGAAGTCAAGAGGCCTTGTATGGTGTGTCGTGTCTGCTTTGCTTCTTTTCCTGACGAGCCCCTGATGCACTGAGCTATGAGGCAATACTTGGATTTGCAGCACCTCTGCCAAATCGATGCTATTAAGGTTTTTGTGAAAAACTTGAAAATGTTTGTTGAGAACACCTTAACTGACCCAGAGGCTTACGCCTTTGGCACACGCTACTAGCTTTTTTTTTCAGCATGCTAGTTAGCAGAAGGGTTCATAGGGAATGGCGTTTGGATTGTGATCACTTCCATTCTTGAATGGGGTCCATAAGAACGTGAATGTGAATGGTGGCTTTTCCATATGTGCGCTGTGATTGACATGCGACTATTCCAAAGGTACAACGAATAACCCACCTCTCGCTCTAAGACTAGTCAGACTCAAGATAACCAATGACTAAAGATGGAGATATCGATTCAGTGGTATCATGATACTCACTATGTGGTATCAATATTATTGACTATGCTCATAAAGTATCAATACTAAGGCTGTGTTTGTAAATATACTACTCAGCGACGACCATTCAGAAAGTCGGAGCATGAGCGTGCTAGCCAAAACAAGATGGAAGATATGCAAGCAAGTTATCAAGGTTGTACATAATCCTAGTCACTAAATAAATCGTTCACTTGACAAATTAAAATGTCATGATCCCTATTTATGTGAACTATTTATTTGTGTATGTATTACTGCCACTTCTCTCATTTCATTGTTTTGAATGTAAAGGTGGCGAGTGTGAAGTTCAAGTAAAGTTCAAGTGTGGTTTACTCTTTTACACATCCTTCATAAAAATTAAGTACAGACGCTCCCCTACTTACGGACATTCGAGTTACGAACAGCGGTACATACGAACATTTCTGCGCGTACAGTATGTCGAAAAATGTTCGGAAAGAAATGCTGTAAGTTAGATTTTGTATTGCGCGTAGTGCTTCTTTACGCCGCTAATACCGACGATTGGCGCTGTGAGAGCTCATTGGAGGCTGAGCAACGTGTCGAGGTGGAGGAGGAAGAAACGCCGGTCCCCATGAAGCAGGAAATAACTTTTGAAGCCGATTCCAGCGACGACGAAGAATCTCTCATGATATAAAATCCTCCTCTTCCTCCTCCTCCATCATCTCCTTAAGCATCGAGTACATCTTCCAAAAGTAAGTTAAACTTCATTTTATTTATCTTATTACGTACATGTACATACTGTGTGTGTGTCTCTCGCTCTCTCTCTCTAACATACGTAGTACAGTACAGTACTGTACGTATTCTCTCCATTTTATTAAAAGTTTTTTTCAGTACAAACCAATGCAGGTTACTTGTACAAGCCTTAAACATACTTATATAAACCTTCAATATACTTATATAGGCTTTAAACATAAATTATAATACAAAATATAGCACTGAAGCAACTTACGAACAAATTCACCTTACGAACGATCGTCCGGAACGTAACTCGTTCGTAAGGTGGGGAGCGTCTGTAATGCAATTTGTTGTCACTAATATAAAAACAAATTTAAATGACTAAAATGGTCAGTTATTGTTATTACATTACCATGTGTTTTATTGGGGTAAAAAAAAAAAAGTAAATAAATTATCAGTATCATTTTTTAAGTAATCATGATGTATGATAATGAGCGGTAGAAAATGGATGCATTAATACTGTAAATTAGGTTTGCCAGAGAAAATGATTCAAGCACTACAACTTCAGTCGATAAAAGCAACAAGAACACCAACAAGTGCAAATGTTTCATCCTCTCAACTACTAAGTCTCTATAGCACTTGCCTGGTGGCAATGCCAACGTGAACGACACAGGAGAAGTTGATACCATGCTAGCTGCAAGCTGTATGCTCTGCTATGCTATGCTATGCGAAGCGAACTTGAACTATTACGCTACAATGCAGCCCAACAAGGGATTAAACAAACAGCATAATTTAACAAGAAACAGGACTAGCTTTCTTTTCTTTGTACTATTTATCGCACCTTTTTGGCCACCTACTGTGGTTTGTGTCATACCGAGTCAATCTTGCAGTCAGTGCAAATGCCAATTTCTTGAAAATAACCATAGTTGTTTTTGCCGGCAGTAGAACTTACAAGTGCACGTGTCTGGATGTGAACCAAAGGAATGACAAAATCATCAGTGTCGGCAGGCATTTATCATCGTCCGCTGTGGGTGTGGAGCAAGTTGGGTGAGTAAGGATAAGTGGGGTGTGATTAAACGGATGGCAGTGGACTGTGGACTGTGGACGTCATCTTATTTTCCTCTCAAATGTGGCTCCACAACGTCTGCTGCAGGCTGCTATCACTGGTGCAGTGTAACTTTGAAATGTAGGACGCGGTGATCAGCGGATTGCTGAGGAAGAAAAGAAAACAAACACCACCACATCCCGGATGTCCAGCCAAGATTTAAACATAACAGAGTAAAGGAGATTCCCACCATCAAAGAGACACGTTGTCCATAGCTGAAGGGGTTCAAGAAAGTAACGGGGTGTGAATTATGAAAATGCTTCCCCTTCTGCCCCGCTGTGAGCTGCTAGTGTTTGGTTTCGTCCGTCCATCTGATGAAGAGTGAGTGCTCAGCTCGAACTCTCCTCCTGACAGACAGTATTTCCATAATCCTCTTCAATTAAACTCTGCATGACCGCATGGTTACATATCAGTTTATCTTTATTAGCACTGATAAGATGCAAAAGCCAAAGACAGACCAGCTAATCGGCTGGTATTGAAAAGAACTGTTCAGCAGTCTCCAGAAATAGACAATGGGACAAACGACAAAAGGATAATTTCTCACAAATGTGTGATGTTTTTTTTTAAAAACAAGAAGCTTTTGGAGGCGATTGTTTATTGACTAATAGATTTTTTTATTTATGTTTCCTTTTAAAGGTTATCAGACAAAGTTTATTATGAACAAATACTATGAAATACTAAAATAAAAAAATATTTTCATTAATGACATAAAATGAATTTAAAATGCTTAAAAAAAAAAAACTAACTACATTTTACATAAAAAATAACTATAATCAACCTAATATAATATAATATAATATATCATATAATTTTCTAATACAATTATAATGAAAATGTTTTAAATAATAAAAAAAATATAAATATTGTACAAACTAACTACAACTAGATGAATGAAAAAAAAAAAGTCAAAATGTCATAAAATCTAACTAGCCATGAAAAACTCGTAACTACTATTGTATAAACCTGCATCCAACCCAAATGACCTTAATTTCTGTAATCAAAGGTTCACCCATCTGACTATGAGCGACAGGCAGGGTACACCTTGACTGATCCCCAGCCAATCACAGAGCACATCTAGGCAAACAAGCATTCAAACTCACATTCACACCTATTTGACAATTTATAATGTTAAATTCAATTAAAGTAAGACACCCAAGCATGTTAATGGGAGGAACATACAAACGTCATACAGGAAGGCCTCAGAAGAGACTTGAACCCGGGAGTTCTCGACTGTCAGGCAGACTAACCATTTGGCCACAGTGCAAACAATTCCTATGATTACATAGTGAGCACCAACGGTGGTTCGGCAACATCTGTCAATGTGAGGTTTGGTAGGATGTTGCCATGGCGACTATAGCACAAATCCAACAACAAATTTCTGTAAATGGAACTCAGTGGGATGAGCCTGTGGATTGGCTATTATTTATTGGTTTGAAATTTCTGACCTCGTGGTTCTCTTTCTTTTTGGAGGTGGTGTATCCCGTCACTGCCCCATATAGGCTACGCTTATGACTTTTACAGCCTTTTGACCTATTTCACACACAAATGGACACGAGGAGAAGTGCAACGTGCTGGACGTGAGCACAAGGTTGATGACATTGGTAACAGTGAGCTCAGTGGAGCGCAAAACAATGAGCAGTGTTAATTAGGGGTGTGGAAAAAAAAAAATTCTCATAAGAATCGTGATTCTCATTTGGTATGATTCAGAATTTTAAATGTCCCAAAATCGGTTTTATTTCAATTATTTTATACTGTCTTGCCTTTGTTTGTGCGTGCCTTTATTGGGAGCACTGCTCATGTTGTACACGATTTAGCCACTTAGGGGCAGTGTGGTTTCACGTGTTCTGATACACTGTTAAGTTGTAGCCACATAGAAGCAAAAAGTCATGATCAAGTTATTCCAATAAAAGTTGTTTTGTTTTTTTGCAATGTCGGAAGAGCATATGTTGATCACTAATGTTAAGATGCTTCTCTGTATACATTCCTGAAGCGTTTTGTATGAACAGTCGTTCTTTTGAGTGATAAAAGCAAAGAGTAGCGTGCTAATTAGCATTAGCGAGTCAGAATGGAGTAGATCATGACAATTCTTTGCATATCTATAAATTGAAACAGAAATCATTGTCAAGCAAGTCATTTTGAATCTAAAATCGTTCCGAATCGAATATTGATGCTGAATCGAATCGCAGGACCAAAAATCGGAATCGAATCGAATCGTGAGACAGTCAAAGATTCCCAGCCCTAGTGTTAATACATACACATACATACTGTACTGTACATTCTGTAGTTTTGACAAATATGTGTATGTGGTTTAATTGGGCACTTATTTCATATGTGAATTACAATTGTTTTCAATCAGTTCAGTTAGAATAAGGAATTCAAGTGGAACATAATATCACAACAGATGCCATTGTTGCCGAAGCATATACCAAACTATATATCCCACAGAAAATAATAATGATGATGATACTAATAATAATATAAATAATAAAATGACCCAATTGCCATCATACATGGGTCATATATGATCCCCTCTTTTGTCGCCGAGAGGAGTGAGACAAGTTGAGAAGACATGTTGACTAGCTCTCCGAGGGGAAGGCAAGAAGAAGGTTGACGGCAGCTGACACTCCAGAAGTCATCGAGTGAAGCCAGAGCAGAAGGCAGCTGCCCAGCAACCGGGCCCTCTGTTGTGAATGACAGCTATTCATCCCCCTCCCCTTCTCTCACTCCAACATCACATGAGCTCGGCCTCCTACTCAGCAGAGCCAAGTACAATCTCACACTGTGGCCCCTGACACAAAGTGTGGGGACGGGAGGAGGGATGGAGATAACTTGTACCATGACCTTGAGGATGGCAAGCGTACACAGAAGGGAAGGGTGGCAGTTGTGTGACACGATGCATGACTTTTGGTCTTCTTGTGTAAATGCAAGTGAGGCAGAATTAAGTGGCGTATATAGATTTTTTTTTAGCATTTTATCCAATTGTTTGAGGAAAAAAAAATAGCATGTGTGTTTATTTACTGCTCTAATAATGGCATCTCCACAGACATATGCCCAGAGCAGATGTTTGCCATAGTACGAGGTGGATGCGGCATGAGGTGCCAGAAGGCATCCAGACCGCCAAATACAAAGAAGAAAGAGTAGTACAGTGTTAGGGAGTTGCCAGTTTATAGCTGCTTATACAGTAGATGCCGCAAGATGGCCACCAAACCCTACTTTCCTATTAGACAGGGCTCTATGTTGACTCAATGAAGCTAGCTGCCCTCACTTCAAAATCCTTCTTTAGCTCCAAGATGCCACCAAAGCACTACTTTTAATTCAAGCAGTGTTCTCGCCTTAACACAAACAGAGCAAATTGATTAGTATCTGGGCTCACTTTGACTGAAATTATTAATATGTGTATTCCAAGCTTTAGTTTCATTTAAAGGATAACAGATCAAAATTAGCTTTGCTTTCATACGTTTTGTAGCCTAAAAGTGCAAACGTTTTTGAAATTGACACCGGCTTTCTGCATAACCATAATATAACATTGTATCCTGTGCAGTCACAGTAATAATTTCATCCCTGTCTGATCCCAGCCAGTAACAGCAGAGCACATCTATAGAAAAACCATTCACGGTCAGAATCACATATTAACTGCTGTAAGGCAAGTGAACCACTTTCTAGAGGTGCGGCACATAGAAAACCTCTGGCTGACATAGCGGGTGATGTCAAGAACAAGGATGTGCTTTCCCAGAAGAGCATCTTCTCCAGTTCTAAAAGTGGAACCAGTGACTCCATCCAATGGCAGCCAGCCCATGTCTGGATAATGCTGAGTGTGGCTGAAGATGCTGCAGTGGCTTCTTTGACTCATCAGCACAAAAACTGAAGAATTAATGCAGCACTATGTATTGATGCGATGTCAACAAAGTAACAGAAAATAGGAAGTATCAGCAGTCCAACATCAGGCACAGTCATTAAAATAGAAGCCTTTTGGATTCTCAACAGGACAAATAAACACAGAGGTTAATGTCTATACTGTATTTAAAAGAAAACCTACACAATAGGACCTCTCGTTCCTGTTTACTCTGCTTCAGAATCATTCTCACGTAACATTTATAAACTACTGAGATATGTAACTGACACACACATACGCATACAGGGTGGATCTCTACTTACTACAATGCTGAATAGTTGCCTTTCTGTTGACAAAAGCAAGAGCTGCTGAACTCCCTGCAGCTCTCCACACCATGCAAATTCCTTCCTCCTTCCCCTCCCCGAGCTTCCTGCTCCAAGGTCAGTGGCTGCAAGTGCTTATTCGACTCCTCCTTCCCACAGTGGACATCCACTACCGTCCTGGTCCTCCACCCTATCCACGCCCCGCCCCCCGTATTGGTCGGCCACCCAGGCGGTAATGACCATCATGATCCAGATTAACTCCGAGGTGTGTGTTTTGTATGCTCAAGTAAAAGAGGACTAAAAAAAAAAAATAGTAAGAGAGGACTGGAGACCACAGACAGGATTAACCAAGGGGTCATGACTCATGGGGTGCTTGGTTTCGATTCGACCCCCCCCCCCCCCCAAAAAAAAATATTTTAAAAATGCATCTGCTACAAGCACACATTAATGTAAAAAATAAGATTATTTAGAATTTAAAGAGTTGCAAAAAAAGGTCTAATACTTTGTTGTGTTTATATAATATTTACCATAAAACACAAAAATAGATGATCTAGAGTGTATGAAGCCTTTACTATCGACACTGTAATCCCTTTTGGCTGGGCCCAGTCTGACACATATCGTCAAGAGGAGACAGGTCGGGGTTAAATAGCTTGGAAAAAGGAGCGAGGGCAGACACTAGACAGGGAGTCGCAGATGCAAAGAAGTGATTACACGTAATATGATTTTAAAATATAACTGGGATTTCCGCGACTTCAAGTGCACGTTGTGTAATCAGAGAAGAAGACCATTGAAGTCTTTGTAATGCTTGGCAATATGTTCACGGCGTGCCCTCCTGCAGAGTGCAGTTCGCTGGGATTTGCAGTGTTTATCTACATCACTCAGTGGATTTATAGACCCTCTAATGGGATTACAGAGAAGAAGCGTCTGATGTGATGAGATAGCTACAACTCGATACATGCAGAGAACATGCAATTGAGCTCACACATATTCAGCCTATCAAATGAATAGTTTCATTTTTTTAAATTGAAGGCAAAAAAAAGAAAAAGATGGCAACAATTGATTAACTATAACGTTCTTGACAAATATTACATAAGCGAAAAGGAATAGTCCTTCTTTTTAGGATTTGCTGCCTCACTGTGGATATTTGCGGTAATTACAGCAAGTGGCAGTAAATGACGTCATGCCTTCTTTATGGTTATCGTCAGCCAGAATTGGAGCTCTGTTACGTTACATGCAACAATAATTTGAAACCTTAATTGCACAACAAATATGTATCGTTTTTGCTTTATTTAAATAGAACATAACATCAGGTCCCACATAATCTTGACATATAAGAGAAATAAACCAGTACTCCAATCTGTTTTTGGTGCACAAAACAAGGCAAGGTCAATTTTTAAAAAATCCTTAAAAGCACATAAGCATGACATGAATTATAAATACAGTACCCTGTGTGTAAAAGGCATTAAAAAAAAACACCCAAAAAACTAAGAAACAATTCAAATACTGCATGAAACAGAGATGGTGTTTTAACGCAATTCAGGTCGGTTAATCCTTCATCATCCTCAATCAACCTCTTTTTTATTATTATTATTTTTTAATAAATCCACCAGACCTGAGTGCTACCAAGTAGTTTAGTCTGCATTCAGTGCAGCAAAACACGCCAAGCACAGAGCACATACAATATGACGTGTTTGCCAAGTACATATCGTTTGAAAATGGATGATTCAAGGCATTTCAAAGCTTCACATCTCTAAACATTAAGAAAACATACAAAACTTGAAGGACTTGAATGAAAAGAGTCCAAAAAAGGTCCAAAAGTAACAGCTCTGACTAACTGTGTGCTCGCTAAGCTAAGAAGTAGGTAGCATAATGGATTGAGAGTGTGTATCACACACTCCTTTTGAGTCTGTACTGATTCGCTGGCGATGAACTATGACCTTACTAAGGAGCAGATGAACGTCTCCAATGGTGTGAAGGCGAAGCATGGCTCGGATGAGTTGGAGGTTAACGAGTTCTTTAAACAATGCTTGCATGACAACCATCACGCTGAATACCTTAATCTCACATGGATCTGAATCCTGGACCTCATACGGTTCTTCACGTAATAACACTGTCCCATAGTGACATACTGGCAGTTGAAAAACACTCATGGCTGATTATGAATCTCCAAAAGAGCATCCAGAAACATGAATTAGCCACCTTAATATTGACGTCGAGCAGGACTATCTCTCTGCTTTGCTTCTTGGTGGGCTTCCACAGGAAGCATGGTCACATGTGGGGGTCGGGGGGGGGGGGGGGGGTTGGGAGCTACCTCAGCTGTGGTAATTCTGTTTCTGCGACAGGCGTAAAAGTTCCTCACGGATGGCCTTGATCAAGGAGGCGGACGACTGGGTGGGAGGGGTGCCATCCAGTGAGAGTGGGGCTGACAGGTAGGCCGCACCGCCGTCCAAGCGGGCCGGAGGAGCTGACGACTCCCTCGGGGCACTTCTGGCCACCTGCGAGATACGCAAACGAGGAGGAAGTCAGGACAAGACAGGAAGTAGTGGATACAATGACGGACCGGCTCTCAGATGATTTGTCATGCAATGAATGTACTAGACAGGAGTCTTTGACAGAAATAATCTCGAACCTGTTACGTAATTTTAAAGGTAATGTTGCAAAATGAGTTTGTATACAAATTTCCTCCCTCATATGATGTACACTCAATGAAGTTTATTATTGTAGTGCACTACATGGAACGTACATAAGAGAACTATTTAGGTGGTTGCACTCACTGCACTGTTATCTGGTAGCGCTCTGTAGTAGGTGTCCTCATGGTAGTTGTTCCAGCTGATGCCTCCGTTTTGTCCTGGATAACCCCCGACCCCTGCGGGATAACCATTCATACGGTTGCACAGGCCGACCTGTGTAAGATGATGCAGGTGGGCGCCTGCACACATACACACACCAATTTCATTTTGCCGGAACTTCTGATGTGTGTCTGTCTAAGATTCACTCTTTACAATAAATCAGGGATGTGATTTGACCAAAGTGAAATTATCTGAAAATTTAGCCGGGGGTCTGGGGGCCGCTGGCACTCGCTCATGGGTTTTCCGTGTTTTTAAGTACTTTCAATGCACTCACATGACAAAGAAATAGACAAAACAACAGCATAAATTTTCAATGTATATTGAACTATCCCGTATAAAATGGCAGTTTTAGTCAACTCAAAATCAGTCACATTCAAAAACATTGGACTGCCTTTGCTTTTAAAAACTATCACTGAGAATATCATCATATCTAACTAATGTGATTACTAAGTTAACACATAAATAATGTTGAAGAGTTCAAATTTCATGAACAAATAATTGTATCATGACCAAATGAAAAGTAACTCATATTAGAGCATACCACAAATGTCTTTGTTATAGCAGAAGATGTTATCTGTCGGAGTCATGTGCATACACAATGAAATACAAAAAAAAAAAAAAAAAAAAAAAAATCGGATTTTTTTTTGGGGGGGAGATAAAAAAAAGCGGAATTCCGCGAATTAGCGGAAAAATCACATCCCTGCAATAAATGCCTAATAGCATTAATGTAAGTCGCACTCTCCAACGCCTTTAATAATTTAAGAGCGACCCAGTCTTTCAGGTTGACTTGACTTAACCCCCCCCCACCCCCCATACAATCAAAGTCAGCAATGGCTGCACCAGTCCATTTGTAAATTTACACAAGCTAACAGTTATAACAGCCACTATTTCACTTTTTTCTTTGTATTATGACAGTCCTGTGGCACCTCACAGAGGTCACTCTTGTTACTACAATGACATATGATTTGGGGAAAGAGAGCAATATTGATGTGTGTTTATGATATGATATGATCAAGATATGAAACTCTAGATACAATAATTATCATGATATTGTGGGGAGGTTGACTGATATAATAAAATATCAGGGGCCTCATTTATAAAACTGTGCGTGAGAACCTGCGTACAAACGTACTTACGAACGAAAACCCAAACTTCACGGGCGCAGGAAAAAAATTGAGATTTATACAACCATGTGTAGCCACAGCACGCAATTCCCCTTTATGAATGCCCAACGATCCCAACCGGTGTGCGCAGCAGATTCCACGCTGTTTCCCGCCCCAAGTCCGCCTATTTCATCCCATATTTGGCAATGCAAATAAACTAATCTGTGCATTTATAATGAGCACGTGATGGCGAACACCAAATCAAAACAATTTGGGCAAGAAATTAGGCTAACTTTACCATGATACAATTTTTGTGTGAATAATATTTTTTTAAAAATATTTAAAAAAATAAAAAAATAAAAAAAGATGTACATTGAAACCCTCATTGGAGAGGTCACGGGAAGGCTGTGATTGTCTCGGAGCATTGCCAATAAAAGCAAGCAGGACGATTACGACAATGCCGCCGCAGGGCGCACAGTGGCAGACGAATAAATAAATAAATAAATACAAATAAAATGAAACAAAACAACAATAATAATAATAATAATAATAATTTGGTCTAATACAAAGGGTGAGCAAAAAGAAAATAATTTGACCAATCTTATTGTCTTTAAATTGTCTCCCAAAATTAGGCGATCAATAGGCCGCCTTATAGCCTAATTGTTGTTATTATTAGTATCTATTAATAATATGTGTTGCTGTTGCTTATGGATCTTCATCCAGCATCATGGCTGTGTGAATTGCATTGACGCGCGTGCTTCTTTCTTTCTTTTTTGTATTTGAATGACAAAAGCCTAAATTTATATCAACGTTCCATAGCAAAGATTCTTGTACCATACTGTATTTTTCTCACTAATTTGTATCCTTATTGACTTGTGTCAATAGTTTTATTTAGCCTTTAATGGCATTTGTGGCAACGGGCGGGTGAAATTACTATAGGCGCGTATTGCTGTGCGGCGCAGTGATGTAATTTGTGCAGTATGTGTCCACATTAGTTGTCATTAATATGATTTGATGCATGAGGCTTTTTCAAGATAGGTGATCAATGAGAGAGGACGGGCATTTAGAATATTTTACTTCATTCGCTTTCTGTCCTGCTGCATGCTTGTGACATCGGAGCAAGTCTGGAGCAAAACAAACATTAATGTGACCCAATGCACCACAAAGCTGTTTGTGTCACTGTTTTCCCATGACTTCAGAATGTGCGGATTGCGTACGGTAGGTCCAGACTTGACGTGGCGGCGCGTAAAGTTTCACGTTCAGTTTGTTTTCTACAATTACCACCTTTGGCGCAGAAATGTTCGTAGGTAGAGTTTTGGCCTCATTTTGATCGTACGCAAGCTTTATAAATGAGGGCCCAGGAATGGATACTGTATAAAAACTTGTGATATTGAAAAAAAAACACACACCTCACATTAGAATATAAGTACAATATTGTGTTAAAAGAAATAGGCTTGGCCAGTCATTTTATTGTCACGTGCTTCCTATTGGCTTAGCAGCACAAAGTATCAAAGTCTATGTAGTTCACAATGCTGTATTGAAGTGGGCAAAAAGTAATGTTCTTTGACAGTGATGTTGAAAAATATTTTCTGGTATGACTGATTTATGGGAGTGATAACCACTGCTGAATGTCAGGTTGGAAGATAGTTTTGTCCATCATGTGAGCAATAGGTTAATTAGAGCATTAATTAGGCCAGGTTTTCTCTTTGCTTATGTGGGTGTGTGAGTGTGGTTTCTGTAGAGCAAAAAATACAAATACATGTTAAGTAAAAAGTAGCTATTGCATGTAAATGTCTTGTCATACAATGCCAATTAGCTGAGGTCATAATTATACGTATACCTACAATCACTAATAACACTTAACTGTAATATTTATAAAATTAATACTGAGGCACTTACTTGCTAATGCACGCAAACATTGCAAGCAAATTTGTGAAGGAACTCAAATGTGTTACGTTCCCCTTCACCTGCCGATAAGCGTGGGTCTTATACGTAGATGGCGAAAATACATCTAAATAAAATGAAACTGCACTAATAAACTAACCACTAGAGAGTGCTGGACCTGCTCAAATGGAAAACAATCTGTCCTTTTTTTTAACAGATGTGCTGCTTTTATGACACATTGTGGTCATTTTTATATCGCAATACTGTGGTCATGGTTACATCCCTAATTCCAATATGCCAAGTTTTTAATTGTCATGTGTGTGGTCTAACATTAAAAAACAACAACAACAAAAATCTGTATCGTGTATAGCCTGCTTTAGCCCACAGACAATTATAGTAGAGTGACAATAGCATCAATTTCATATCTTAGGGTCACATAAACATTACGTGCTTACTGACGAAAATGAATGTAAATATAATAAAACGGCTGTGCATGAAGGATTTCCAGCTGTACCTGTGGCGCCCCCTACAGGCCGCGGCCGAGCCGATGTAGGCAGCTCATCGGTGTAGAGGCCTCTGCTGGAATAAAGGTTGTCGAACTGGAGTTGCTCTCCGGATCCTGTAGTCTCTCCTGGGGGAAGGTAACTCAGACCACGATCTTGCCTGGAGACCACGCAGAATGTCACTAATTAATTTTGTTGTTCACAATTCAAAGGAATCAAGCCTGTAAACCACAAGTCGTGCAATAGAACTGTGATTTTGTTACAGTAAATGTGTGACTTTTGTTTAGCGTACAACATGATGACTTGTTAACTTATTTATCTCAAGTGGCCCCGTGCTCTACTTTCTAGGAAAAGATCATACTGCATGTGCATATATGTTGTATTCATATGCTAGAGTGGCTTAGTGTTTTGGGGGATCGCTAAGAGGTGAATGCCAAGACTTGTTCCATTAAGTCAATAAAATAAAAATGACCCCTTAAATTATTCATGGCTCTGACTTACTGGACGGTGGAGGAAACAAGGCAAAGTGGATATTATTCAGCATTGATCAATAACAAAACATTTTGTTGCGTACGGACAAAAGAGAATGAAAACCCAATTGTGCTTCAAATACATGAATTCTATTAAATTCTTTACTAACCTTGGTACTAAGCCTTGGACCAGAGGAGGAGACAGACTCAGGTCGCTGAATCTCTGAGGGGAACACAGAACAGGGAGTCGGTGATGAAAGACAAAACAACAGGAGTTATCTGAGCTTTATGAAGCAAAGAATTATTCTTACGAAGCTCCTTTAAAAAATAATACTACTTCTTATGAGCATAATTCAGCAGTACCTGCGATTCAGAATGACTGATTAACTATCACCTGTGGTCATCTATACAACAGGCATCTTACCTGGGCCTACTCCAACTAAAGGCGCTCAAGATCAATCATATGCAGTGAAGAGCCTTATTGTCACACATAGTATCCACATGACGTCACCGACCCCCCACCTCTATCGAGCCAGCGGGCCTTTCGTGGGGCAAACGACCAGCAAGACAACGCAACCAAATGCTGAGGAGCGCTTGTGTTGCTTACTACAAGTTACTTTGGTCCATTCACATTTGTTCATTCATTCCGGATTTTCACGAACCGCTTCACAATGGTGCACACGTGCCATTCATGGGTGCAAAATTGGGCGAACAAAGATGTGAAATGAAACTTCTAGATAGTGTTCACATGCCGTCATTTGCCCCACATTGTGTGCCGGTCCATGGAATGTCGAATGGGAACGGTAAAGAAGTGTCCGGAATTATAAAGATACATCGAAAGGATTTCCAATCAACAAATCCTACCAAAGTGTGTTCTCGCCATTTTGATTAAGGTAAGTGTCATTGTAAGATGGTAAAAATGCTCTTACCATAATGCGATTGTGATATATGTGAGCCGCTAGCCGTGGCTAGCTCTGGCTAAAAATAGATTAGTGGACAAGATGTTCAATTTTGAGATCTCTCCAAATATTATCCTTTTGATCTCTTATTTTCCTCTCCCGGCAGCCCAAAAGTTGAAATTGTTGTTAAGGTGTACGAAAATAAGTGATGAATCAACAATGTTGTTAGCTAGCGCCTTCAAGGAACTAGCTAATTTGGTTTGTAAATAACCCAAGATTCTTCACCTCAAATTCACAATTAATAAATGCACATAGCAACCAATAAAATCCGTCAGTACAGAAGACGCAAGAATGTCTGTGTTTTGAGAGCCATTCTACCTTAGAGCATACGTTTCTAAGTCGTCCGGTGCGGCCAGTATCGGCAAATGTTTGTAATCCAATCGATTCCACTAACCAAATGTTTCAACGCGTACCGATGCAAAGAGTGTTGAGGTAAATCTTCCGCATACGTCTTGCTTACACAAGTAATGTTAGAGGAAGCTGGGGGTGAAATTCGCCAATAA
This sequence comes from Vanacampus margaritifer, assembly GCF_051991255.1. NCBI lineage: Eukaryota > Metazoa > Chordata > Actinopteri > Syngnathiformes > Syngnathidae > Vanacampus > Vanacampus margaritifer. Next base: position 24,322,337 of record NC_135437.1, on the reverse strand, counting down.
CAAAATAACATTCAATGTAAACTCAATAGAAGAAGTTGCCAGACGATTAGGGGCGGGCTCGCGATCCCGTGACGTCAGTGAATACTATGTATAGAGAACTGACAGTGTTGTATAGGGGGGCAACAGATGGTCTTCTGTACTTAACTGATTAGTTTGGAAAGATTAAACTTTGACGCTACTGTAAAGGCTTCATGCTGGAAGTTAACTCAAGAAAAAATGAAAGGGAATGTACCGTGTATACTTATCTACTTACACCAGTGTAAGGGTCAAGGCCTTGATAGGTCGGGCCCCAAGGTCGGGGGCCACAGCCTGAAGGACTGCAGTCAGAAGCATTGACGTTGACCCCTGGGAGAGTCACCCCAGCCGAGCTGCCCTGGGAAGTGGGCGACACGAGGGCAAAGGCGTCATCCAGCAGTGAATGCATCTGCTGCCGCGCCTCTTCGATGGAGGGCTGTGGAGGCATGTAAGGGGGTGGGGGAGGGGCATGTTCAGGAGGTGAGGAACTGGGACCTAGGAAGACTTCGTCTGTGGGGGATGGGCTTCTGTGGGTCAACCCTGGGGCTTGGTCAGGGTCCGACTGAAATAAACAGAAGATAAATGTTTGATGTTTAACATTGTTACTGAAAATGTAATACCTTATGACATGATTGGGAATTGAGAATCTGATGTACCAGTGGACTTAGTCGTTAATTGTTTAACAATACATTATTAAATAGAAATGACAACTGTAACACTTAGCATTCAAAGAAGTTTTTGCGGCAGCGCGGTTCTAATCAAGTGGGCGGAGCTTACTTTGATCAACCCTCTGCAGAGTTGGTTTAAAACTAAATAAACCAACTCTGCCAAAGAATTCCATCACTGACCTCCATTTAAATCAGACAATGCTTTGGGAGGTTGAAATCAACTCTGAAAGTATTAACACCAACATTTTAACACTCCAGATTGGCTGTGAATGTACTGTAACAGTCTTGGATTCTCAATACACAAAATGTAGAACATTGGACTCAAAATTAACATATATTTTTGTGTTTTGTTTGATTGTTTGTTTTAATGGACTTGAGTCTGTCAATAAAGATATCTCTCTCTCATATACATTACATTATATCAAATCTTACATAATCAGTTTTGAGAAAAATAAGACCCACTTGAAAATGTAACAAATCCCGAATAAGGTAATAAGGTATATTACATTACAGACGTTACATTTTAGGGTGCTACAAAAGTCCCGTGTCCATCAAGTAGTTCCATTCAGTCAGGGCTGACTTAAGGCCCAATGAAATGTTGTGATTTTCTATTTACAGAAGTTTTAATGACCAAGCCACCCATATTAAACCTACCACATAGGCGACATTGTTGACCCCAGGACACTTCCTATAAACAGCTTCAGTGTCTTCAGCGATGAGGTGATCTTTGTCTGCATCTATTATTCCTCCATTTGACTGCTCCTTCATCCTCTGTTTGGGAGTGCGCCTCTCTCGAACACTGGAAACACAATAAAATGTTACTACCTAATTGTATAAAACAACAATTTTCGCTAACTAAAAAAAACATTAACCTTTTTGGGGGTTCCTTTAAGATGGAGGGAATCTGTGCATTTTGATCCAAGATCTTCTCCATCTGCATTTGTGCTTTATGGTAAACGTGATCCTGGTCTTTGGCGTCCACAAGGTCTTTGTCATCCATTGCAGGAAAGTCATAGTGGCCCTTCCTCTTGGCACGCAGGCGGATCTTGTTTCGATGATGCTCAATCTCTGACTTCTGCCTCATTGCTACTTGGATCTGATGAGAAGATGCACCCAGTAGAAAGGCAAAGTGACCTTTGGATTTATCAAGCTGCAAATGTGAATATGAGGCGTGAGAAAGGCTCACCTTGTTTATTTTGTTGGTATTAGGCAATTTGCCAATGCCAGTGTGGCTGCTCAGGGGTGGGACCGTCATGGGCTGCATGGCAATAAGCTGCACTTTGTTGGGAAGTCTTCGGCTTACATCTGTGGCCCGCGACATCCGATCAACATGTTCAAATATGGAAGCCGATGACATCTGTTCATTGAGACTATTTGTAGGAGGAGGACCTGTAGAGATGGTAATGGCTCTTAAGTCTAAATGACCATGTTGACTCAAAGTAGGACATCTATTAGAAAGGACGATTAGGGTCACTACAAAACAATAACCTTTTTATTTGACTACAACATTTATTTTGTGTGACTGAAAGTTGGGCTGACAGTGATAAATGGTGTGAAAAAAGCCAAGCACAAAAACAACACCGAAACAAACCAAACAATCTGGAGATTCACTGACACAGATGGAAAGAAGTCTTACCAATTCTATTTTTGCCTGCCGCAATAAAAAAGAAAGACAGTTTTATTGAAAAGATCAATCCTTGCTATTGTTGATAAACGCAGAATCTAGGGCATTAGGATGTGGTTATCTAGAACAGTCGTCCTCAAATGGTGGGCCATACAAAATTCGGGTACATCGTTGTAAACTGACATTTGTTGTGACATTTCATTTGACTATATTCGTTTTATACATGCAATTATGGTCATCCAGTTTTTTAAGAAGATCCGCTGCACTTTGAATACTGAAACAACATTTTTTTGTTTAAAAATATAACCATATGTTTTGAAAGGCTGATTTTGAAGATTACAATCTCTTTATTCTTTTTAACTTCTATAAAACTAGGGCACGAGTTAGTGACAATAAGAAAGGTTTCCAAGGTGGTGTTAGACATTAACATTTTTAATTCTTTATTTCATATATTAACCATGTTGAAATGTTTTATAGATGTGAAGTAGGTAAAATAGTGTTGAACTCAATATAATTTTACCTTAACCTAAGCTGGTACACATTGTTTGGTCTAGAAGTTCCTTCTCAGTGTTCTGTGCGAAAACACATTCTGTTCGAGAGAGAGAGCGCGCACTCCTACAACTATACTACATTAGGAGCTGTCGAGTTCAACTTGTTTGTGAGATTTTGTTATGGGAAGAAGTACGAGAGGTACCCTGAGAGTATATTTTGTCTAAAAAGAATGAACACAGGTGCAGTCTGTGTACGAAAATAATATTATGTAACATATTGTGTGAGAACCAATCTGTTCTACTCATTCTTAGTAGGAGGAGAAGGGGCGTTTTACTTCCAAAACTCGATACTATAAAATGCCCCTTTCCCAAGGGAGGGGGCACATGGGCACTCTGAAATTCCACCTCATACGTGATGTTCAGTATTGCTGTGACCGGAGAATTCTCTGAAATAAATCATCCTTGCGCAGGGACTCTGTTCATGTCTTATCTCATCATTTGATTTATTGGACACACAAAAGTATGGAATTTTAAGTATACTCCTTCAGTGGCAACAGGTAAGAAACACTGATGTAGATCACATGTTAAAGTTAAGAGAAACTAGAAGTAGCATGACAGAAAGAGTGTCCTTAACCCCTGGGCGTTATTTGACCATTTTTTGGGTTTTTGTTGGTTCTGACCAAGCCATTTCAAAATAAAATAACGCCCAGGGGTTAAACGATAACAACTTTTCCTAAGGTCATAAATAATCATTTAATATAAGTGAAGAAAACTTGTGGTTTATAATTCAAACTTATTGCCTTAACATTGTGGTACATGCATCTCATAAACACCATACCGAGTTACAGGAAAATAGTTTTGATCAGTGTAAAAAAAAAAAAAAAAAAAAAAAGTTATGATCAGTATAAAAAGAAAAAGAAAAAAAATGTCTGTGCTGTGTGGATGAGGTCAGGCAGGCTGAAGTGTGCTGCATGTAGTCCGTGCGCCTGAATGCTTCTGGCTCCAGTGCGTCTCAGGGTAACCTTTAATCTCTCGACATGTTGTCAAAATAATTTCCGCTTTTTGTGTGCCTTCTTTTTCTTTTCTGGACTTATTTTGGACACTAAACATTTGTCTCTCATCTTGTGTTCTAGTTCTCCCTATAATCCTGTAAGTGTAAAATGGTACACTCTGCTCTGAAATTTAACAAGACGTTGTCCAAAAAGCAATAGACTTTTCTGACGTTTTTCCAACAACAGAACTTGTGATAATCATACTACATAATCTAATTACAACCAATTTTAAAGTTATTTTAGTTTTTGTTGAATACAGTGTTTTCAGAGTGTTTTTGCAGTGTATTGTTGGACTCACAATTTAGGAGTGTATACTGGTTTACGGGCAGTGATCATATTGTTAGAAAGTTTAAAGTACCATTTTTTATACATTGCCACCTAAATTCTAAACTCTCTCTTTCTCCCTCCATTATTTTCAGTGTTTGTATTACCCTCCCCCTCTTTTGCCATGTATAGAGAAATAGCTTGACTGTTGCTAGGGCCGCTTGCCATTTAAAACATTGATGGGGTCCTTACGTGTCTGCTTGCTGTCACTGGGTGTGGCCTGGGCTCTCCGGTTCTCCTCAGTTGACTCGCGGCCACTGGAGCGGTCACTCACCATGGAATCACCGTCTGACGGTGAGATCCTAACCACAAAACACACACTTAAATGAATAATTGAAGCCTGAGGATGGGCTTGCGTGCTGGAATACTGTACATAATAAAAAAACAGCACTTTTCTTTAGAGGTCAAAGCAGGGGGGGGTTTCTAATATTTACTAGACGTGCAATTCTGGGGAAATTGCGTGTGAATGTAATGCTAATTCTGATCTTTGAATGCAGGTGTTGAATGAGTGAATGTTGTCATTGAAAATATGGAATGATATTGAAGAAAACTTAATAATGTGACATGGCATTGAATATAATAAGATGTGAAATAATTGGACAGTAACTATTATATGAAATTGAACTTGTACTAAAATCGAACCTTGGTCTCCCACTCACTATTCATCTGCTGTAAGTGGACTATAATAATAATATTAATAATAATAAAAATAATGTAGACCTTGGGGACTTGTAACTTCTTTGAGACATTTACTCCTGTTCATCTCTTCTTTTTTTTTTTGCTTTGGTTTCAGAAAACCTTTAATAGAAAAACTAAACTCCTAGACAGACCTCTTGAAAGTTTATGTTAAGTTGATGTTAGTGATAAAAACTCCTCCCCCCTTGCACTGCCAGGAGCACTGACCTCTCACGTCGTCGAAAGCTGCGGGAAGCTCTGGTGGAGGAGGCAGAGTTTTTGGATTTGGGGGTAGGAACATCCCCATTCTGGGAAGGACTGGGGCCTTCCTTATCTGAGATGGGCAGGGGCCCCGCTGGGTTAGATTCCTGGACCACCATGACATCATCTTTATTCTGCTGGCCGAGATGCAGCTTAGCAAAGTCAAAGCCTTTCACACTGGGGGCCTGTAACTGAAACAGAGACATTTACGACATAAAAGAGAGTGCTACCAAAAGTTTACTCAAACGCAGGGTTACAAAGTTCTAGCTTGGCATTCCTGCCGAAATTGTATGATCAAATCAAGTTATGTTGGATATGAGGTTTGCATGATGATGTAAAGTGCGACACTTTGTGAAAGTGGGGTCAATGAACTGTGACATGCATCCAATCATTGCCTGAAATGTATAAATGCACCTATTGAACGTAAAATGCGTGACATTTGCTATGGTGTGTGCATCTGTGCAGCGTGCCGCATCAAACAAACAATGGCAGCCTTTGAAGGAGAGGTCCCAAATGCACACATGCGAAATGCAGAGTAGATCCACTTTTTTCTAACCGCCACTGAAGCCGAAGGATAGGATTGAGGGGGCTAACAAACTGGCAATCTGCCCTACATAAATGACTAATTTTAGCAACAAACACAAACTCAAATCTATAAATCGACATCAACACACGCAGCGGCTGAAATAAGCATTTAACACAGCACCTTTTTTCCTCATCAAATATACAGTATTTGCAAAGGTGCGATTGTCATGAAATGTTCACCAGATGTTGGGAACAACACAAGTACACAAGTAATCCACAATAAAACTAAAACAGATACAGTAAACTCATAAATTAAAGTGTATGAGATGCATCTTGACTGACACTTTGGCAATGAGACCTTTGGAGTTTGATAACTGACAGATTTTCGGTGTTGCTCGCACGCACGCACGCACACACACACACACACACACGCACATACACATACTCACCCACATACAAAAAAAAATGTATATATATATATATATATATATATATATATATATATATATGTGTGTGTGTATATGTATATATATATGTATATATATTTAAAAAAAAAAAAAACATTTATTAAATTTTTTTAATTTATTTGTTTGTTTGTTTTTTAAAAAAAAAAAGGAGAGCAATGATGATGTCAAATCGAATGAACAATACTGAGCTCTCCTGAAAAGAAAAAGGAAAAAAAAAAAAGATTTTCGGTGTTGTCTGGCCTTTCCATGCCTTTTTGCACCTCCCGCTCTTCATGTGTTCAATACTTTCCCCCTGTGTCATTTCACATAATTGCACCTAATTTAATTTCTGAGCATATGTTCTACTTTATTGGATTACTTGGGTTGTTCCCTAGCGAAAATTTCATTCAAAATTCAAAACTTGATTTCATTTAAAATGCTTATTTTAGCTGCTTGGTCGATATTTTACACCCTAACAAATCTAAAAATAAAAAATAAAAACTACCACTGCCATGATACACAGTTAACAGAGGGCTTGCTCCTAATGTCTAGTAAAGCCACAAACACATCGATCTGTCTCGCTACTACAGCCTGTACCTCCTCCTTGACCCGCCTCCCTCTTGGAAACATTCCCTCTTCATTCTTCATCTCCTCTGTTTTCTTTTGTGTTGAATTGCTTTTTTGCCCATTTTTTCCTTCTGCTTTGAATGGTTTCGTTTCCAACTTCTTAAGTTCTTCTTCTTCCTCATCATCTCCTTCTTCATAGTCTTCCTCCTCCTCCTCACTGCTTGTACTGTCATTGCTCTTTAGAGTGAGTGTTCCCTGAGCAGAAGCAACGATTGACAGGACAGATTCTTTCCATGTGTAGCTATGATGTCGTGTCTTAGCATATTTACAAAAACACTCGGGACAGTAAGCACACACACACACACTCGACAAACTACCAAACACTACTCTGCACCTACTATTTGATACCTTTCTGTTTTTAACATTGATTTCCTCCTCCCCATTCTCTTCATCTTCATCTTCATACTCCTCTTCTTCCTCCTCATATCCCCACTCTCCTTCTTCTTCTTTGCTAAACTCAATAGCCCTCTCATGTTGAGGTAGTGCCCGGTGAACGGGGGTCTGTGAGGTAGCAGACTGTGAGCAGAAGGGTGATTAGGAATTATCAAGTAAAATTTGCTTCCTTTGTACATTAAACCAAATGACATCAATATGGGTTCACGAGCTTCAAAAACAGAACATTTACTGGTAGAAGAGGAACAATGCTGGACAAAGACACATCAAACACTGCCTGGTAAGACAGGAAGCCCAAAATACATTTAAGTACCCTTTAATAATGTTGGGAGTCCGGACTTGCCTGAGGAATGAGCGGCTGAGAAACAATATTGTTGTCAGGGGTTGTTTTAGGACCTGCGATACGCTATGCTATGCTATGCTTTTCTTGGAAGAAAAAAAATAGCTTTGTCGTACAATAATTATCTTTACAGCTTTTTCTGTTCTGGCTTGCAGGAAGATGGAGGCTATCCAAACTGACGTCAGGACAAAAGTGGAGTCGATCACGTGCACATATAGAAACACACAACCAATCACATACGCATTCAAACCATCACTGAATGAGAACTGAACACAAGCTGCTTGCATGAAGTCAGGCCAGTGAACCACGGAAATGCCAGTGACGCTACTATTCAAATAGTCAAAATAGGTACTTAACAACATGGAAAAGAACAAACATGGAGCAGATTTTTTTTTTTTTTTTTACTAAATGTACAGTATATCTATTTATTTGACTAATAATATAAGAAGATATTTTGAGATGGGGATGCAATATGAATAAATCAGGAAATCAACCCTAATTCCAAAACAGCTCTGTAGTATTTACCTTCTGCCTCTGCTGGATGGACGTCATGGCATCTGGCTGGAACTCCAGCTTGTCTATCCGACACAATTTCCAGTAGAGGATGGAAATGATGACGATGACCAGCAGGAGAGGAATCACCACTCCGATGATAATCCACATGTTGGGGTTATCAGTGTCTGAAGGTGACGCTGGCACCTTCTCTACAGCTGAAGTGTAACAAACAGCAGGTGATCACATATAATAATTTGTTTCTGTTGTGGATATGTGATGCCACACACAAGGTGGAGATGCAGTTATTGGTTGGTTCTTGTCTCTTAGCTGTAACATTAACAAAACAGACCTTCATTACTCGTAATTAACTTTTGTGTTATGCCTTGGGGAAGTGAATTAAGTAGAAACAGTCAGCATGAAGACAAAGCTCCCTTGAAGGGATTCTCATTAGCTTGTCCCTTCTTCAGATTCAGACTTTTGGTACATTGCATGCAAGGGAGGATAATTAACTAACATGAAGGATCACAGAGTTAGAAGTTAGTGTCCTTATTTCTGATACACTCATGGACAAAACGGTTGTATTTTTTCATTCAAAAAGTAAAACCTATAAATAAATTTAATAAATAAAATGATAAATAAATAAATTTAACAAATAATATTATATATATATATATATTATATTATATTATATATATATATATATATATAATATTAAAATAGCTTTTTGATGAATGCAATTGAACATTCCTGTACATTTTGGTGAGACTTCTGTTGTTGCATATTTTTGTTCAATAGAATTCAGTTCAGGGATCAGAAAGCCACTTCAGAATAATCCAGTGTTGAGTGTTTTTTTTTTTTGGGGGGTGGGGGGGTCTTCAACTTGCTGGAGAACTCGTGACCTGTGGCTGAAACCAAACTTTTTGACCGCAGGCAGCACGCCAGCATCGAGAGTTCATTGCACCCTGCACAGATTCAGAAACTACTTGCTGGATGCAGCAAAAAAAAAGCCCCAGATCACAATGGAGCCTCCGCTATGTTTCACAGTAGGTGCAGTGTTCTTTTTTAGTCATCCAAAAACTCTGAGTCTTCTTAATGCATTTGGAAGATTCCAGTCTCAACCGTTTCCTCTCTTTTTTGGAACGGTACCAAAAATTTGGACCACGTGGTTGTTGCTTGACATTGAAAAACTATATACAGGTACACAACCAACTTAAGAACTCCCATATCAGTGAACTGCCATATTGAAGATACTCACGTTGTGCTAAAACACCCTCAACACGATACCCCAAGATGATGGCGGCCTTTTGGACATCAAAGCTGTTGAGAATATTGGCCATTTCAACAGCAGGGACCCTCTGGCCATCAGGGCGCTCCACAAAATACACAACTTCCAAGGGATGGTCCACACCTACAGGCCGGTTCATGCTCACAACCTATGAATTGACATGACAAACAGGAGTTAACTTTGCGATCAACGCGAGTTACATCCTTGGGTGGATGGCCACTCAATCACAAGGCTGAAAAATATGGCTCTCTTTTTGTGACCGGTGAAATGTGGGGCATAAATCTGCACAGAGGCATGTTAGACTGGGTGTTGGTAATTTCGAGCAGACGCCTGGAAGTATTTATGGGAATATTGTTAGATAGCGCCTCAATCTGGTACCTACATCCTCCGGTTGCTTGATGATTTTAAACTAAAGAGGTCAACCTTTCTGTGTGTTGATATGCCGCATCAACCTGCTGGCCGGTGTGGTCTACACGCCGATATTTTTGAATGAGATTACGTAAAATGGCTTTGTAAACATATGTTAAAAATTTAACATCATATCATCATCATCATCATTTACCATTTTAATCAAATTGGATTTTTATTTGTAGCACTTTGACGTGTTTTTCAGCAAAAATATATTGGCTAACCTATTCGAGTTGAATTGTTGATTCAGTGGCTAATGTCAATAGTATGAATAGTGAATGTGGATTTTTGGTGTGAGTCCAAGCTCTAGTTTTTACAATGATTCTGAGGGTTTGATATCTGCTTTTGTCATATTATGGATGAAATACAAAGACCTCCACGCACATGTCAACAAGGCTGAGAATCTGTCTGCTTCTGCTCCAACCGAATTCACCAAAATGTTAGATCAGCTGCGCCACAATATAGACGTGGTCCGAACAGGCGTAACTTTCTATCGACTTTCTGTCATCAAATTGTCATTAGGCAAGGCATATCGTAAAGGACACACTTGCTATGCCAGAATGCCCGGCATGGCGTAGAGTGGTCAGCCAAACAGGCGCAGCAAGCCTTGCGCCTGCACAAAATCAATATTACCATAAATGGTTGGCTGGCTGGGAGATTTTAGCGTGGATATCTTTTGAGAACAGGAAACGAGAACATGTGACTCAGATATCACATGTATAATAAACATGTCCAGATGTTCGAAAAAGACAGTGACACATTAAATGGGTGTTATTACTGTTCAGGGCCAAATCTGTCCGGATATTTATAATGCTTGAATTTAGCAATCACCACGTCATCATATTCCGAACCAATAGACAGCACAAGAAGAAAGAAAATAGGATAAAGGATGAGACTGATGAGAAAAATTAGTATGAAATGCTAATCACAATTTAAATAATGAAATAATTTCAAAATAGAGAGTGTGGTACCTTTTTTGAATCAAAGCTAATGTGACAAACTAAAATGTAATATATTGATAACACTAGAAGGTGATTGTACCTCATAGCAGTCACTTACCGGTAATATCTGAGAACATTTTATTTTCATCTCTCAAGCCAAGTCAAATTTCTTACTTTATCGTAATTACAGCAATCATTACTTTATAATAAGTTTTTGTGTGTTTGTGTATGCACAATCTCCCTCTGAATGCCCAACGGCACAACACGGTCGACTGAGTCCGAATTACTGGAAAATGCAAGTGGAGGTCATGCCTGAGAGAAGACATCTGTGCAGACTCTTGCATCCAGGGAGCACTCGAGATACTTATACACTTGCGATACCGGGTGGATAGAAGTGTGAAATGTGTTTGATTTTTTTTTTTATCACAGTACCCTCAAATGACCTCTAGTTAAAAAAAAAAAAAAAAAAGACACCACAACCCCCACCAGGTGAACTCTCAAAAAGACAAAAACTCATTCATTCTTTGAGGAAGGTAGACAAAATAAACACATGAGTGCCTTATAAAGGAAAAAAAAGTATTCACGACTGTAAAAACGTTAACGTGCTTTCTGTTTTTATGACACAACAAGACAGAAAGGTCTGGCACAGTTATATTAGCTTGCTTTTCAGCCAGGAAGATTGTTATCACTCTGGCAACCTTCCAGTTGAAAAACTTTCTGTACTGCATTTCCTTTTTCTTCAGATGGCTAAATCTTTTACCAAACACTAATCTCCGGCTCTCTGGATGTCTACCCTCTCAAAAACAGAGACAATCTCTTCATCACGCCAAGTGCAAGACGCAAGCATAGAGAGAGAAACAATGAATAATTGATTTGATTTTTGCAGCTTTGCAGCTCACAGGAAGCATCAAGGAGGACTACAGGGAAGAAAAGGAACAGCACTTTGTGCATTTAGGGTCTTTGAATGGGATGCTGTTGCCATGGTGACATGGTCCCATCCAGCTCCATGTGAGGCTGATGAGCAGGTGCAGGGCAACTCCACAAAAGCTAAAGCCTGATTAGTAAAGCAAAAGGCTTTCAGTGGTTACACCAACACTGAAAAGCTCAAATAAGGAGCCCTCAGTACTCACTTGGTAGCGAGGTAGTTCAGACGTGCACCAGGCAGTGGCAATTAGCAAATGGCACAAGGAAGAAATCCTTTTCAATGGTCAATCTTCCATCTATCAAGAGTTCAATTTTTTAATGAAAAGCTGGACATCTCAGGAGCACCATAAACGTCTAAAGATAGTCACAGAAATGCAAGTGTTTGCTAGGGAAGTTCGATACCACTTTTTTCCCCAGACAAATACCAGTAAGAGTACTCAACTCTTGAGTAGTCACTAATATAATACTTTTCACCCAAAAAATTATAAATGCATTTTACAAGGAATGTTTTGAGTACATTTTATCAGTTTATTAAAAAAAGGTACTAAAGGGCTGAGGAACAAATCCACAACCTTTAGGTAAGGAGGTAACCACTCTACCACCTGAGCCATGTCACTGTTGCTGTATTGCTGGTGTCAAGTGGAATCCTCGTACCTCCAAGAGACCAGCAATGCAGTATAGTGGCAAACAACAGCAAGAGTGGCATGGCTCAGGTGGTAGAGTGAAGGTCATGAGTTTTTTCCTCAACGAGGAGTACCTTCTTTTAAAATAAACTGGTAAAATGTACTCAAAACTCTCCTACTTCGAATTTTCACTTCACTAACCCTAACCCAATGACAGATCATTTTAAAGAAAGACATCTATATCCTACTATAGCATTTTTTCTAAAAATTGCTTGAATTAATGACAATTTTCTATTATCTTTTCCTATTTCGATATATACCTGTATACTTAGAGAAATTTAACGGCCAAAAACCACTATCGCGCTGTAACAAGTGCCAATCTGGAATTAATACTTGCCAACCCCTAGTTTTTGCCAAAATTAACAGTGAAAATTCAACACATATCACAGGGGACAAGGGTGTCAAACACATTTTTGTTGCGGGCCACATCATAATAATGATTTCCCTCAGAGGTGCCCTTATGACTGTGAACCCATATAAACCCATGAAATGTATGATCGCCTCATATTACTACACATATTGTATACACAAAAAAATTGATGGATAAGTTCTGAAATCAGAAGCCAAAAGGGTGACTGTAAAAAAAAAAGAAGCTTGCAATATATCAACATTATTAAGTCGATAAATATGATTTGCCTTTGCAGGCCACGTAAAATGACGTGGTGGGCCGAATCTGGCCCGTGGGCCTTAAGTTTGACACCAACACAGCGGGTACCTGAACGCTGCTGTTGCCAACATTGGTGGCTCTCTTGACACGTCTGACTAATCCCATGGCCTCTAAAAGTAGCACGGCAACCCTGCGTTCTATGTTGGCTTGAAAGGTCCTCTGGCCCACGTCGCTGTCCGACACTCCCAAGAGAACTATGGTTATGAAAAGCAGAACAAAGATATGCAGAATATACATATCACACAAAAGTTGCCCAACTTGATTAACTGTATGGCAGATCATCACAATGGACAGAATCCATCTTACCTGTTCTCACCCAAGAGGAGCGGAGGGATTGGCTTGTGTTTAACTCCGGATAATGAAACGCTTTTAATGAAAACAAATAAATCATCATGTCATGACATTGTTCCAGCCACCATCAGAATAAAGGTCAAATAAGATAGCTCACTGTGCTGTACATTTAAGTGAAAAATGCTGATATAACAAAATAAAATAAAAAATGTCAAACTTACGCTCAGCAATCTGCAGGACAGGGAAGCCCATATAATAGCTGAATTCCACTTTGGTGAGCTGCATTAGAGCAATGCTGACCTCTGATCCCATTAGATAACCCTGGGGGCTGTGCACGGTGAAGGTGATATCCACTGGATAACGCCCCAGTTGTTGCTGATTTTTAGGAACCACCATGGTAATATTGATAATCTGCAGCACAATGTGACAATCATGTTCAATTTATGAGGGTCTATACGACAAAGTCATTTTCAGCTTGACTTTTGTAGAAAATCTTGACACTTTCTGAAAGAGTTAACCTTCAGTTAATCAAAAGTAGATCATACAATTGGGCAGTACGGCCAAGGGCATTCTCATTTAGTTATATATGAAATGAATCCTCACTGCAACAAATTCTTAAACAATTTGAATATATAACGGCTACAAGATTGGGTTGCACAAATTTCTACACAATCCAGCTCTGTACATAAAAGCCATTTATTACCAAAAAGCAAGTTCCTATAATCCTCAAAAACTGGAACAAAAAATTGTATGTTTTTTTCCCCCTTGCTTCTCTGTGCAATATATACTTTGACAAAATTGATTTAGAGACTTGATTACTTTTAAATTGTCCTAATCATTAATATAATTAATAATTAATATATTCAATAATTAGAATTTCAGGCTCTCAACATTAAATATTCTCAGATTTTTCTAGTTCTCCATGAAAGCAGAATGATTATGTTAGACTTTTTTAAAATAAGACATTTACAAACATCTGCTTTTACTTTGAAAACAATGATCACACAACTCTTACCCAAGGTCACATTGCAAGTATTTTTTTAAGCTGAAATAATTTCAGCAACCATTCCCTTCTTTCTCAATTCCAATTAAACAATGCAGATTTTGCTTGCAAAGGACAAGCCGCAGGACAACAAAAGGAAAAACTGATTTTTTCAAATTTTGACAGCGAAGCGCAAGGAGATAATTCATATTTTCCCACCATTTCCCACCACTTACATGCACTGTGAAATTGGTTGACGCCTTGGAGCGCTGACGCACTTCTGCAATGGCCATGGTCAAACCTCGCTCAATGCGCTCACTGAAGCTGCAAAACCGTACATCAATGTGACCTGGAACAAACTGCAGCACTTCACATAGGGAGAAGAAGAAGGAATTTAAACACAGTATGAGAGCAACGTATTATGCTGAAAAATATGTATCCTATTTGAGTCATTTAAAAGCTAATTCACCTGTGTGTACTTGATATTTATTGTCTTGTATCATCCAGTGGGGCGACACAGACAGGAAGTGGCGTTCGGACCTTCGTAAGGCGTTGATGACGGATATGGCTGTGTACACAACTTGATCGGCTACGACCCGAAATACAAACTTTGGTGGTGGCTCTATAATCTTAACATACAAAGCAATAAAGTTTACTCTTTTATAACAATCACATGGGGCAGTCAGTACAGGAAAAATACATACTAGCTGTACAGTGGTATCTCAACTTACGAGTTTTTGGAAATATGAGCTGTTTTTCTTCCAAGTTGTGAGCAAAGATTTGAGTTACAAGTGATAAATGGTGGGAGCTAACTTCGGAACATGCAGCACATTATGAAAAATTCCATATGCAATGCTTGCTTCAACATAAAACAAATGTTTTAAACCAAAGCCCATACTGTAGCTTACAAAAGTCCGCTCGGTTAATGCTAACACACAATGCAAAATGTTATTGACGGGCTAAAAACACTTGCATTGATTTATTGATTGGATATTTGAACACTAACAGTGGAGTAACACATGTATACAGACAATACTCACAGGCATATAATCTTTAGCCTCTGAGAAAAGGCATCATACTAATGCAGCTTCCTGAGGCACTGTGAATTTCTTCTTTGTTAAGTGTTTTTATTATACCTTTCTCTCATGTCCAAGCTCACACAACAGAAGGGGCATTTTCAATGTCAATGGGAACTAAAGCCTGAAATCAGTGGTGCACAAACTGTTTATATTCTATCCAATTATATTAATACTTTGTGATTTTATAAAGTAAAATACCATACTGTTTAGTACTAGTACTAGTGTTGGTGATTTCAATAGGGAAAGATGAGTTGCGTGTTGGTGTATTAACTTAAGAGCTTGGTCATGAAACAAATTAAACTCTTAAATCAAGGTATCACTGTATCTATAGTAGAAAATCAATAATTCTTTCTAATTCCACCATAAAAAATAATGTACCTGTAACTCAAAGGATTTGTTAAATTCCCGCTTCAGGATCTCTCTGACTTGAGATTTGGCATATCCAACTTTGGTCCCAGATGGCAAACCTTTACAGTAAAGCATAAAATCCAGTGATAATTGGCAGTAATTACAAACAAAGTATAGCTTACAGGTCGAGTGTAACTTAAAGTGTACCTGTGGTGGTCAGAAGGAGAAATATATAGGGTTTATCAAGAAAAACTGCATCTAAATGCCTTTTTTTTCTTACACTGGTTATATTAAAGTTAGCTTGTAATAGCTCCGGGAACAAATTTGTTGAGACACCATGACAGCTACTGCTCGCAATCATATTCACCGGTGAGGTGCGAAGCCAAGACGTCACTACGATAAAAGTCGTCTCAGCACAACGGACATTTTTTGACAAATCCGAGTCGTTCTCACAACGCTCTAGAGTCAATACTCACGGAAGGTCCATCGATCTGTAAGTGGCGACGCCCGTTCGCTGACGAATAAGATGAGACAGGAGGAGGTGCTGACACGTACGTATATAAGTATTCTACCACTGTATGAAAGCTGGAAATTGGGTCAGGTTATAACCTTTCCGTTTAAATAAATACGGTAGTCAAGTCTGGATGACACTTACAGTGCATCCATAGGCAAGCGATCTGGTGTTTCCTTGAATAGAAACTATTGCGTGCGAGTAACGGCCTGTCAACGTGGTGACGTCACATCCATCCCAAACATGGCGACTAATATTAAAATTAACGAGCCCAATTATTTTGGCAAATACAAGACTAGACACAAAAAAGGGAACACCAGGTATTTATCAAAATTTACAATATACAGTGTGCTCCGTTTCCCCATCCTCAAAATGTTACTCCAGAGGTACACTTTAATAGGAGAACAAAATGACTTACCTATTTTAATTAAATACTCAGGCTTTTCAAGGTCGCAGAGGTACTGTCTGGATGTCATAGTTGTAGTCTGCCACTCACCACCCGTGACAGGGTTAACGTTGAGAGTTTGATGAGAACTTGTGTTGGCATTTGGAGAAGTGGCTATGGGTGAGATGGTATTAG
Organism: Vanacampus margaritifer; assembly: GCF_051991255.1. NCBI lineage: Eukaryota > Metazoa > Chordata > Actinopteri > Syngnathiformes > Syngnathidae > Vanacampus > Vanacampus margaritifer. Next base: position 24,305,702 of record NC_135437.1, on the reverse strand, counting down.
CTTCACTGTTGGTTGGGATCAAGGTCATTGTGGCTGGATTGTCAAATTCATCTTTACTCACTCCCTGATCACCCAACATAACAGGGGGGGGCAAAGACCCATTGAATGAAACTGAAGTGTTAATGAACGCTTGTTCAGTTGAAGGATGTTCAGTAGGACCAGATGAGAAGGCTGTTGTTGCAGAGAAGACGGAAGTAGGGTGCAGGGCAGTACTTAGTGGGAAGACCTCTGTGACAAACCACTGGACATCAGTCAGGGAGAAGGAAGACAGGACATCATCCGGCAAAAACTCCGTAGGACTCGGTAGTATAACTACAGAGCTGTGCAGGCCAACACTATGAGTAGCAGCAGACCAATCTATAGTTGACATATGAGTAGCCAAGGGGGAGAAGGAGGCGTCAGGAAAGGTTGTTGTGACTTCAGAATGGTGCAGAAAAGGTGTTGAGCTATTGACAATCTCTGTTGTTCTCACAATAGTTGTTTTACTATGAGGTTCAAAGCCTGACAAATCACTATAGGGGTCATCCTCAGTCACTTTTACATCATCAGTGATGCTGCTGGTGGGTGTGATGTCTGAAGAACTGATGGACAGCATAGTGGCATTCCCTTTTTGTTCAGCTTTACTCCCTGAACCAGACTTCTCCAGCTGTGTGGTGTAATACTCCAAGCTGTTCATGTCAGGTAACAGGACATCGGTTGGTTGAATACTGTAAGTATCCAGCCACTCTACGTTGTCTGATGCTTCTAATGCCTCACTGTTAACTGTGGGAGTAAGATCAAACGTGGGATGTATTGTAGAGTGAACTGGGGAAAGAGAAGAGGATTCCATTGATGTTAGAAGTAAATGTGTTGAATACACCGTCACGGGACTTGACGATGGCATGATATGAAGACGATGCAAAGACGAAAGAGATGTTCCCACCCTGGAGGGAAAGGCTGTATCGTAATGTTCTCTATTGTCCTCTTGATCGTATGTGTCGGGCACTTTGGTGGCCAGAGAGTAATCCTCTTCTTCTGGACTGAACGTTATCGTCTCTAAATAATCTCCACTCCCCCAATCAAAGTCGATGGTGTTTGAGGGGTACAAGTCCTCTGGCGGAGCTTCTGTTGGTTCAGATGATGGGGAAATAAAATGAGGGTCGATGAAAGGCACATGGTAACTTGGGGATAAATTCTCATATTGATTGGGGATAATGGTCACTGGTTTATTCTCTGGCATTGGCGAACTTGTGTGTAGATGGTTACCATACTGAATAGTACTTCGACCCTTTGTAGGGTCTAGTAAGACACGATCTAAAATAAAAGCTTCATCTGATGGTGTATCACTCAATTCCAGTGGGTCACCTGGTCCATCAGGTAGTGACATTGTTGTTAAAAGTGTTTTTTCTGACTCGCCACCTAGAAAATCTTGAGCTTCTTTTGTAAAACTAAGATGTGGCACTGTTACTGTAAAAAAAGAAGGCCTTGATGAATTTAACGGAGGTTGCATCTGAGATATTGAAGGAGTTTGCAAGAGGGCAGTTTTTTGCTTGGCAGAATTGATCTGAGCCACCTTCCAGTCTATTGAAGGGTTAGATTCCTCTAATTGTGGAAAAGATCCCAAAACAAGTTGAGATGGATGCAATGATGGAGTAGAAAGAGGCTGTGATTCTTTAGCATTGAGGTCACTTAGAGTGAACGATTTGTGACGTGTTTGAGGAAAGAGTTGTTGAATGCCAGGCATGTCGTCCTTCCCAAAGGTAGTAGTAAGAAAGGGTGGCGAGGGTGATAATATTGGTCTTGTTGGGCTCAAAACATCTCCAATAAATCCTTTAGCATGGTGTGTAGAGCCTGATAGAGATTCATCTACAGAGAAGCAAGGAGAAGATTAAGTTTAACATCCAGTAAGGCTAGCTCCATTACCAGAGTTAACAACAATAATGAGTGTAAACATTAAAACTCAACTCAACTTCGTTATTAAAGAGCATTTTAAAACAAAACTGCATCTGAAACAATCTTTCTACGGGTTTCAGCTGACATCTGAATGCAAACAAGCAACTGCAATTTTCTAACAAAACTGGACCTCTGTTATGTTATATACTATGGAAAATACAATTCTGAATAAAGAATTGCATCAATCATTGGTGGTGATGGATGAATGAACTGTTCAAATACCAATTTTTACAATCTATGTGATGATTATGTGATTTGATGTGATTATAAAAACCATCATTCCACACCAGGTTAATGAACAGTTTTAAACACGCTGACGCAACTATCACTATTCTTCTATTATGCTTTGGAGAGTACATATTTGTACTTGGTTACTCGTAAATAACAAGCTTGTGGCCTAGCCTCTCGTCTAACTAACTGTCAGTTTTCTCAAGTGACAACTTTATGGATCCATGAGTACAGGCACTCAGTGGATAAAATTTGCAGCTTGTATGTATGCCTGAGAAATAGGTCGTTGTTTGAGGTCATACTATGGCACACAACCTTAAAATGTCATGTCAATTCAGTTCTCCACTATGGCACAGTCATACATTTGTGACTATTCAAATGGCAAGGTTATAAAAATGTCAGAATTTGAATAATAACAACAACAATCACTAGCATCATAGAAATAAAGATGATAGTAACATGTTGGTTACATGGAAGTTTTTTTTTGTGGCTTACCTCTAAAAATGGTGCATGACCTAACTGGTAATTATCAATAATTACAATAATTAGGAAAATCTAACTCCTGACAGCTAACCAGAAATGATACCCAGGCGTAGTTGTATGTGACAGACAGCAGCTATGCAATGGCCCACAGGTCTTGACGGCTAGATCTGCCAGCTGGCCCTCCGAAACCTGAGTGTGTTACACTAGGCTGGTCACACATTGTTGGACTGGTAATGTCAGTAAAACAAACCACTGAGGCCAATGCAGATGGACACCGACAAATATTTCATATAACCATGAATGTCAAATTCTCAGTTGTAAACTACAGTAAGCTTTCAGGTTTGGCACTTCTCTTTCATTCTACCACTGCTTTTTATTATTCAGTTCCCTTATCTTTGGTATACAAATCAGTTAATGGGATGTGGTGCATCCTTGAAGACATGTTCTTAATCTTTAGTTTTGACAAAGTGTAACACACATGGTCAAAGGTAGTGCATTCTTTAGCAGGAAAAAAAAAACATTAAAAAACGTATAAATATGTCTTTGGGACACTTGAACATTTAAAATAGAAAGTATAAATACATCTTTGGGACACTTAAAACATTTAAAATAGA